>NW_015505792.1:959135-962060 GCF_001515645.1 Sinocyclocheilus grahami
ATAAGAGTTGGAGGCCGATTAAGGAGGCTAGCAAACTCAGACCCAGAACAAATCCACCCCATCGTGCTGGACCCAAGACATGCAGTAACAAAGCTCCTCATCAAAGAATTTGATGAGCGTCTGTTATACCCAGGAGCAGAAAGAGTCTACGCTGAAATACGTAGACAGTACTAGATTCTCAGAGGGCGTCAGGCCATAAAGTACCATCAACTTCACTGTCTGTCCTGTCAGCGATGGAGAGCTCAGCCAAAGGTTCCGCCAATGGCAGATTTGCCACCAGAACGCCTCCGACTGCTCTGTCCACCTTTCCACTCAACTGGTGTTGACTGCTTCGGCACATACCTGGTCAAAATAGGAAGGCGAAATGAGAAACGCTAGGGGCTAATTTTCAAATGTCTCACAACTAGGGCAGTACACATTGAGCTCCTCAATTCAATGGATGTAGATGCCTTCCTTCTTGCGCTCTGCCGGTTCATGGCCAGAAGAGGTAAACCACACGAGATCTGTTCGGATTGTGGCACCAACTCCCGGGGAGCTGACAGAGAAATGCGGGAAGCTTTCTCAATTATGGAGCCAGAACTCAAAGCCCAGCTTTCAGACTATCAAATTAGCTTCAAGTTTAATCCACCCAGTGCTCCACACTTTGGCGGAATATGGGAGCGTGAAGTCCGTTCCATAAAGAATGCTCTCCAGGTGGCTGTCGGAACCCAAGCTGTCACAGAAGATGTTCTATCCACAGTCCTAGTGGAAGTGGAAGGGATCCTCAATTCGAAACCACTAGGATATGCCTCAACCGATGTCGCTGACATGGATCCGATTACTCCTAATATTCTCCTAATGGGGCGGCGGGATGCATCACTGCCTCAGGTGGCATACGCTCCAGGAGACATGGGGCGACGGAGATGGCGGCACTGTCAGAGCATGGTGGACCAGTTCTGGATACACTTCACTAGAAACTACTTGCCTACGCTCCAGACCCGGCAGAAGTGGCATAAAGCTCCAAAGAACCTGGAAGTTGACTCTGTCGTACTTATTGTGGATCCGCAACTCCCAAGAGCTCAGTGGCCCATAGGCATAGTTCGAAAAACATTGCCCAGTAGTGATGGATATGTGCGGAGGGCTGAAGTTGTCGTTGATGGTAAAGCTTACATCAGACCAGTTGCCCGCCTGATAGAGTTGCCTGCTTTAGAAAGTAATACTAAAGACATTTAGAGAATTCCCTTTATTACCCATTTGCTGCTCAAATGTGGGGGCGGCTGTTGTGAATTCTTCCCTTTAAGTTTAAGACTTGCGATCTGCGTGATGTTTCAGTAATGACTTACGTAATTAACGTAGTGCAGGGTTCACCGCATGTACGGTCTTAGCGTAACTGCCTATTCACTAAGTTACCTCAGCACGGCAGTCATACTGCGTGCTCTCACACAGGTGCAGCGTTTATGTGCAAGAGAAAGTGTGTGACAAAAAACTACCTCAAATACACTAACATGTGTATATGGTCAAGCTCAATATAATGACTCGACTCCCTGACAAGAGTTCTGCAGCGGTCAATAATTATTAGCCAGCATTCAGTGGGGCAGTCCCCAACACACATGTTGCGTCTAAAAACGCGTGTGAAAACGCCAGTCGCGCCGCTTTCTCCTTCTTTCCAAAGCGCTCGGGAACTTGCACTTTCGTGGCGTCTTCATTGCTAAACAACCGTGACCTGCACTCTCCACGACGATGTGGAAGTGTCAGCAAAGGATAAATGGATTTCCAGCACTGAAAATTGCTTGCAGTAGCTCCGCTACTAAATGTATTTAAAATGGGTATCTCTGTACAGCTGTCGCGTCCGGTGTAGACACCGTGTCTGTGTGTGAGCAAAGAAAACAATCAGTATAAATATAACGATTAGTAGCCTATACTAAACATCGCACATCCTGCGATGTGACTATCGTGGATGCGCACATCGTGATATTGATGCTGAAGCGATATATCGTGCAGCCCTAATACTTATGCACCATTCTATAAGCCACTTTGTAGTGTAGAATCCTGAGTCTGATTTTTTCTCGTGTTTCTGAGGGAAAAACTGAAATATGAGATATAAACTCGCAATTGTGAGAAAAAAAGTCAGAATTGTAAGATAAAAAGTTGACCTTTGGCAAAAAAGCCATGACCTTTTTTATTCTGTGGCGGAGACAGGCTTCCACAGAACTGCAGGATGTGAAGTGCGAGAAAGAAAGTCAAACTGTATTGTATTTGTTTATTATTGATTCAGTTCAATAACAGCATCAGTGTTGCAAAACGAATCAGTTATGAAACAAATTCAGTTTCGACTGTAAAGCAGCTCTACAGAAGACAATAGAGTCATTATTCAGACCAGATCAGTTCAGTGTTGAGACTTGATTGTTGAAAGTTGTGTATACTGATCTGATTCTAAATCACTCACTTATGAGGCTCCTTTTAATGCTGCCTATGTAGACAGTGAGGGATTTAGGACATAGTCGGTGTGTGACTCCTCATGTGTGTGTTATCTCTCTCTCTCTCTCTTTCATGCACACACACACACACACACACACACACAGAGTGTCCCTCAGGTGTTGTGTACTGAAAGGTCACCTTTCTTTATCTGACATTTACCCCCGGCACACACACACAGGGTTAACATCACCCTCAGGATTCACCTAAAACACACACCGAGACACACACACACACACACACACAGGTTTGTTTTTGTGAAAAGTGGGGACTCTCCATAGGCGTAATGGTTTTTATACTGTACAGACCGTATATTCTATTGTCCTACACCAACCCTACCCCTAAACCTACCCCTCACAGGAGACTTTCTGCAATTTCAGATTTTCAATACGCTCAATTCTGAATTATTTATAAGCCTTTTGAATTACGGGGACACTGAAAATGTCCTCATAAATCACCTTCTCGTTGTAA
>NW_015505792.1:962580-972177 GCF_001515645.1 Sinocyclocheilus grahami
AAAACGCGCGCACACACACACACACACACACACACACACACACACACACTCTGTTGCTACCAATTTCCCATTTTTGCCCTTGTAATAATTGTCGATTAATCGATTTATCTAAACAATTGATTTCCCACAAAAAAACAACAATTTTACTTAAGAATATTTTATTAAACTATATTTTATTAAAACAAATGAAATCCAAATTTCTATGAAATCCTTTTTTTAAAGCAAAAGTAAACATGCAACATAGAGTGCAAGAAGCAAGTGTCCATCTCATAGTCCAAATCACTGAAATCAAAGGTATAAGAATGACAGCATATCCATGTGTTATAGTCTACTAATAATAAAATTATAATCAAAAAAACATTTTTAAAGGAGTATTTACCAGAAATGTTATTTACCAGAATTTATTTAGGAGAAAAATGGGGTCATATGATGCTGCTAAAAAGAACATTATTTTGTGTATTTGGTGTAATGAAATGTGTTTATGCGGTTTAAGGTTAAAAAAACACATTATTTTCCACATACTGTACATTATTGTTTCTCCACTATGCCCCGCCTTTCTGAAACGCATCGATTTTTACAAAGCTCATCGGTCTGAAAAGCGAGGTGTGCTGTGATTGGCCAGCTATCCAGTGCATTGTGATTGGCCGAATACCTCAAGCGTGTGACGGAAATGTTACGCCCCTCACATACTGTGCTGCCCTGTCCGGCCGGAGCGACGAGACAAACACATTAAACTCCATTATAAACCAGGCATTCGTTGCATCCAGTGGGGACATAATTACTGATTATAATGACTTATACTGTCTTTTTACGTGTTGCGTTGCATCGCGCCGTGTAAACATAAAACCATGTCTGCATTTGTGATCGGAGAAATGAACAATTGAAATCGCATCATATGACCATTTTAATAAAATTTAATTTAAGCATTAAAACAGAGTATAGAAAAAAACTGAATTTGGAAATAAAACGGATTTCATAGGGCTCTATAATTATAATACAGTTTTTTGTTGTAATAAAAATAGATGTAAGTGAACAATAGCCTTTAAAATGACTTAAAATACATATATAATAGCAGTGAGGCAATAATAATTAGTTCAAATAAAGTATCAAAAGCAAGGAATCATATGGTTTTATTGAACAAAATTGTTAAAATACATAATGTATTATAAACAATATAGCTAATGTACATTACGCATTACAACAGAGGCCTGCAGGGGGCGCCAGCGGCCTGACGATTGTTTTTACACATTACTGTGCGATCTAATACTTGTTTAATACTGACCAAGCCCATTTAATTCAAATGTCCACTTAATCTTTAATATTTAGCCATTTCTTTAGGACAGAAATGCTATAGCCACTTTAATTAAAAGAATATGTGGACATCAAAACGTGTAAACTCAAGAGTGAGGGTTTGAGCTTTTATTTTGAAATAAAATTTGAAATTCTCTTGAGTTTGTGTAGAATTATAAATGATTTACCTTACAAATCTGATGAAATGGCGCATGTTGTGTTCCCAGATGAACGTTATAATAAACCCAAACTCACAACAACATGCAGAGATGGAGTTTGAGTCGCTCCACACACGTGTAAATGATAACAGTTCCTGTGCAACTACTGTGACGCATGTACTTAACCTACACGCATGTAAATAATTAAAGCGCATATACTGTATTAGAACTGCATCGCACATAATTATTTCATTAAATCGTAGCATTTGTGAATTGGGAAACATTCTAATAATGTATTTTATGGATTCTCGTCCGTGAAATGCCCCACTTCCGGTATTTTGCCGATTAGTCGACGCGAGCAAAATGAAGTCGAGGATTTTTACAAATCGAATAGTCTTATAAATTCAACGAATCGCAACAGCCCTAATTTCATGGACTGATCCACCTGTCTGTCTGAGCTGTCAGGACCTGAGTGTGTGTGTGTGTTTTAGTGTGTGTGAGTGAGTGTGTGTGTGTGCACCAGTTTAAACAGCAGTAATTGGTCTCTAATTAGGTTCAGATTAATTGCTGGTCTGGCTGTTGCAGCATCACAGTAATTAGAGACAGACTCATTCACATCAATCTCTCAGCTGAAGTGACTTACAGATGTTTTTGGTTTGGTTGTCCTTTTTTTTTTTTTTTTTTTTAATATGACATTTAAACACTCTTTCTCAATCAGCGATATAATGTGAAACTCTTTCTCATAACTGTATTTCTAAAAATATATATTATTTAAATTATGTCAAATTGTACATGTATTATAGTTGTATTGAATTTAATTTAAAGTGCTTTTCATTTAATTAAAAAAAAAAAACGAATAATTCTCATCATGTATTGTCAATAATGAGAATTTTTGGACAGTGAATGTCCTTAATGTCCTAAAAATTAAACACTTTTAAAGTCAGTAACTGTAATATTTAAATTTCACATCATTGTAATTCTAAAAATATGTAACATTTAAATATGAGTGTAATTGTAAGTATACAGCCAGTGTATCATAGTTGTATTTAATTTAATTTATGCTGCTTTTGATTAAGAGGAAAAGATGTTTATGTTCAAACTAAATGGTTTTATAGTGTATTTCACTCACGAGAAAGAGATTGTTTTTTCAGTAATGAGATTTTTTGGAGGGTGAATGTCCTTAATTGTCATGAAAATGATATTGTAATTCAAAACGTGTGAGTTTGTCCTGCGGCTGTAACGTTTGAGAAGATTAAAAAAGAAAGTTTCTCATTCGGCTGCAGTGGAAATGTGTTCGCTTTATCTTAATTACTCTGACAAAGGCAATTAATAACTTTTAATTGGAACCTTGCAGATTTAGAAACATGTGCCTGATCGTTCAAATGCTCCGGTTGCATTAAAAGTACTGTGTGTGTGTGTGTGTGTGTGTGTGTGCAATCATTGATAAAGTTGAACAAAAGAGAAATTAAATTAAACTGAACCATAACAAAAGACAATCTGAGTTTATATAATGAATTAAAAGCACAAATAAAAAGCCACTCATGATGACTTTAGTCATTATGACTACAATGATGTAGTGATCCATTGGTAATCTGTTGCAATTTGTGCAATTCTGTTAAATGACACATTAAATGATGCACTATTTTCTATATTCTCTCTGCATGGATTTCAGTGTTTGTTAGCGTCAGCCGCTGTTTATTCATGCATTAGTTGGAGAAGATTGTCTCTGACTGGAGCTGTCGCTTCTCCGCATCTTTGACTCTTTGCGGGAACGAGGACTTCAGCAGGTTGGGCAAACGCAAGCGAGGCTATAAATATCTGATTTCTGTGTTTTTTTTATAATTTATTGACCGCAGCGAGGAAATACACTGCAGGAGAACGCCGTAGGACACACACACATTCACTTCAGATCTGAGTTTGTTCTTACAAGTGACTGAACACGAGACAAGCATTGCAGCTACAGAAACACACATACACACACACACACACACACACACACACTCACACACTCACTCACGCACGCACGCACACACACACACACATGCTCTGCAGTGAATGGGTGCCGTCAGGATGAGAGTCCAAACAGCTGATAAAAACATCACAATAATCCACAGCACTCCAGTCCAGCAGTTAACATCTGGAGAAGACAAAAGCTGAAACTAATCCAGCATTAAGACGTTTTTAACTAAAATACATAGAGTCTATAATCCATAATAACTCTTCCTCCAGTGAGTCAGTGTTCTGGTCTGAATCAGGAGAGAAATCTGCACAGATCAAGCAGCGTTTAAACAGCTCTAAACACATATGTGGCTGGATTTTGATGTGAGAGACAACAGCAGATGCACTTTTTCACCGGAGGAAGTGTTATTATGCAACTTTTGGCTTTTCAGAGTGTGTGTAACTTAAATTGATTTACTTTTTGATTAATTGTCTTTTGCTTGACAGCTTTTTAGCAGCACACGGTTTGATGCTGTACTTGCTTTGGAGCTTCATAACACAGGATTCGTAGCACTGCTAAACCACTTTGAAAGTGACTATGAGGTCTATAAATGAGTTAAAAGAGGCTTTAAGGGAGTTGTGCACAGTGTGAGTTTCTTTTCTCTTTCATTATGAAATGTCAGAGAAGACAACCTTACAAAAACCCTTGAAAAAGGGAATTAGAAGTTAATTAACAGTTTGTGGGATATTTTTATCCTCCGTTAGGACTCATTATTCAGTAACATATATTCTAGAGATCTTTATCGCTGTGAAGCGTTTTATCTTGTCTCAGCATCTTTAAACGCAGTTACAGTTCTGTATCTGCTCAAGCATTCAAAACGAATTAATTTATCAAAGTATGATCTGAAATGCATATCAATCTGAGATGCTAAAATATGTGTAATTTTTCCTATAGTAACATGCAGCTGTAAGTCAGTCACTGGTAGTTTCATGTCCTGGAAAGTGAAACATTGGAAAAGCATTGATCTAATTGCATTGCATAAACATTGTTAGGTAATTGATTTTACTTTTAAGTTTTTTTTTATTAATTCATTTTATTTATTTATTTATTTATTTATTTATTTAAATATAATTTTCGTTATTCTCAAATATGATTCTCAATAATGCAATGCAGTGTTTTTCTTACTGTACTACAAGAGTATATATATATGTATATATTTCAATTCAGATGTTTGGAATTATTGCATTTATTTGATCAAAAATAGAGTAAAAATTTGAACATATTATTGCAATTTTAAACAGCTGTTTTCTATGTGAATATCTGTTAAACTGTAATGTATTCCTGTGATGCGCAGCTGTATTTTCAGCATCATTCCTCCAGTCTTCAGTGTCACATGATCTTCAGAAATCAGTATAATATGCTGATCTGCTGCTCGAGAAACATTTCTGATTATTATCAATGTTGAAAGCAGCTGTGCTGCACAATATTCTTAAATTACATTTTCAGAATTCTTTAATGTATAGCAAGATCAAACTGCATTTATTTGAATTTGCCATTTATTATTTGGATCTTTATACAGCTTTAAATTAAAAAACAATATTGTAGCATATTATTGCATTAATTGTAGCATATTAATGTGTTGAATTATATTGAAAGCAATGCCACAATATCAAAACAAAACCTTAGTAGACTTCAGATTCTTTATGCATAGTTCTTATTTCATTTGATTTTGTCTTGGACATGCTCGTAGTCTTCACAGGTTTTGGGAGATTTACCCACATGTTCATGAGAATTAAATACATCAGCAGTGAGAGAGTGAGACAGGGAGTGATTTTAGGAGCTCAAAGTCACGCTCACATCATCCAAGCAGAAAATGTTCCGCCTCTGGTCAGACGTCACCTGCAGCGAGGGCACAGCCGCTTACACAAACACGCACGCACACTCACACACGCACACTCACACACACACACACACACACACACACACACACGCATGTTCACACACACACACACACATATGCACATTCATACACATGTTTTAATGCATGAAGACAGATGTTAAACCGAGGTGACAGATGAAGCTTCTGTTGCCAAATAAGTGTGGAAGGACACACAAACACACACTAGAACTGTGACACACGGAGACTAAATGTTCGTACCAGTCGCTGTCGAGCTGCATATATCCTTTCTGCTGCAGTGTGTGTGTGTTTGAGATTGACAACATCTTGATTGTTCTATTGTATGATGGTCGTCACACAAGATGTGTGAACAATCAGTCTAATCAGGACTGTCATGGCAAAAATCCACAGCTAAAAACAGCAAGCACAGGTGCAGAGCATGACGTCACTCGCTCAACTTCAACAAAAGCACCGTTGTCTTTATGAAATGAGAGATGAGAGTCATTTTGCGTATCGCTCCTCTTTAGGGAATCTGGTTTTCCAGAGGGATTTTGTTTGTGACTGTCAGAAGCGCTTTGAAGTGTCACATTGTTCTTTGATTTTTCTTTGCATTAATTTGCTAATGATGAAAGAATTGTGGCTCCCTGTCCTTCCAGAACGGAGCACGAGGGAAATGCCGTGGCCTATATTCTGTTCCGGAGGGGAAATTAAAATCTGCTTCCGCTGCCTGTAGAGTTTATTTCACATTTTAACACATTTCTGCTCTTGACTTTTCAGAAGTGCTTTGGGCTTTAAGACAAGGACACTACAGGCAAAAAGATAGATTTTTCATGCACTTATCAATTTAGAGATTTTAGGCTTTCAATTTCAGTACGGTATCTTTAAATGTTTCTTCCTGAACTTCAGCAGCACTTACATGCACCAAAACTTAGAGCTTTATTCCTATCTATATTCTGAAGGTATTTATAGAAGGGTTTGTTTATATATAATTTGTCCTGGTTTATACAACATTTTATTCCTAAAAACATGGCGAAAATGCATATTTTTTAAAGGCTGTGAGTTTTTTCTCCTCTTCAGCAGCACTTACATACACCAAAACTTAGAGGTTTATTCCTCTCTATATTCTTAAGTTTTTTATAGAGGGGTTTGTTTATATGTTGTTTCCCAAAATTTATTCCTGAATATTCCTAAAAAGCATGCCGAAAATTCTAATTTTCTCTCTGTTGACAGTATTTTCTGATTTGTGGAGTAATAAAAAGAGAAATCCAAAATCCCCTCTGTGAAAACCTTCAACTCTAATATTTCAACAAAATCAAACACGAATCTTGAACTTCAGATTTCTGTTCTGGAAATTTAGGCAAATTAGTGCGTGTTTTATTACATAATGCATCATTTGCATATTCAGTGTTCCTGTGGGTCTTAAAAAAGTCTTAATTCACCCTTCCACAAATTAAGGCAAAAATAGTCTTAAATAGAGCATAAAGTCTTACATTTGTAAAGGCATTAAATGTTGCATGCACTGCAAAAAATGAATATCTTCCTCAGTATTTTTCTTGTTTTCCAATACAAATATGTAAACATCAACATAACAAAAGTTATTAGAAGTTGTGTTTTCTGAGTAACTGCACAAAATTAAGTGCGTTTATGTTTAAAACAAGAACAAATATCTGTCAATGGGGAGGGAAAATGTGTTTTTCCTTTGAATGACGTTTTCCTGAGCCTGTTGGAAGAGATTTGTTCTTGTTTAACCATAAATTTACTTAGTTTTGATCAAACAACTTATTCTCTGTCATTTCGCTCCTCCATCTTGATTTAGGAAGCTTTAGACATTTGCTCTGGAAAAACAACAAAAATACTGGGGAAAATCATCACTTTTTTTGCAGTGTGATCAGAATGTAAGGTATCATAAATTTACTTAGTTTTGATCAAACAACTTATTCTCTGTTTTTTGCTCCTCCATCTTGATTTAGGAAGCTTTAGACATTTGCTCTGGAAAAACAACAAAAATACTGGGGAAAATCATCACTTTTTTTGCAGTGTGATCAGAATGTAAGGTAGTTAGTTAAGCTTTTTTTGTAAAATGAAAAGTAATGGATATCTGTATTTTCAATATGTTGGTAATACAACTATTTTTTTTCTCCCTAGACATTTACATTAAGAGAACACATTGTTTTACTCTATTCGCCTGTGGCTTCTGGACTTGGCTAAGAGTTTTTTTTGGGTCACGTTCAGTTCGTTATTGGCGTTTTCCTCATTCACGGGCTCTTAATATTCCGTTAGCGTAGATGGCAAAGTCCCCAGAAAATCCTCAAAGCGTCCGAGTTCAAAGTCGCAGTCAAATGAAGTTTCTTTAAACTCGGGGTTTCCAGATGAGATCCGCTATAGGGAAACACACACAAGGGGGATTTGACATGTGGACGGTTCTCTCTGTTCAGTGTGTGTTTTCTGTAATCTGCTCTCCTGCATCCAGATTGTGTGTAAATGTGCGTTTAGCGTTATCAGAACGTGTGTGAAGCTCCCTGATGTCTGCAGTGTCTCCGTTGCTCTAAAGAACCTATTAAAACCGGTATGAAAATATTCCCAGAATCCCAGCAGGTGTTCAGAGCTCCACTGCTGAGAGGCATTATAATCTACAGTCACGTGATGATGCTAGTCTGATCTGAGGTCCGTTAAATGCAGCAGCATTATAGATGGACCATTACCATATTTTATGCATAATTCCACTGGAAAATATGTAAACCTGGAGCACAAAAGCAGTCATAAGCAGCACAGGTATATTTGTAGCAATAGCCCAAAATACATTGTATGGGTCAAAATTATAAATTTTCATAAATCATTAGGATATTAAGTAAAGATCATGTTCCATGAAGATAGTTTGTAAGTTTCCTATACCGTAAATATATCAAAACTTAATGTTTGATTAGTAATATGCATTGCTAAGAACTTCATTTGAACAACTTTAAAGATGATTTTCTCAATATTTAGATTTTTTTGCACCCTCAGATTCCAGATTTTCAAATAGTTGTATCTCAGCCAAATATTGTCCTATCCTAACAATCAGCTTTATAAATCTCAATTTTGAAAAATTGACCCTTATGACTGGTTTTTGTGGTCGAGGGTCACATATAAGTGTACATTCAAAATTCTAATGTTTTTAAAATAGCTTATAATGATAATTTTGACTAATTTGAGTTACTTTATGTTTTTTTTGTGCTTTTGTTATGTATGTATTTAGTTTGGATTGTTGTTTTATCTATTTTATTGTATTTCTTGTGTTGGATTGGAGAAATCTATCCCTTTATACTTTGTACTTTATATCTACATATTACCTTGTAGTAGAAATATGTAAATTAAGTACTACTATGAACCTTTTAGTAGTAAATTAAGTCAGTGGTATTTTGGTTTTATTGAGATATTACTATAGTTTTTATTTATATTTTGAAATTTTTTTTAATGTTTATTTTTTATTAGCATTTTTATTTTTTTAAATGTCAATATATTTTATTTTTTGTAGATATTGTAGATATCTTAGTACATCAAGTTAAACTTGTGAATAAAAAAATTAGAATGTTGCCAATTTAAATAAGTTAAAGTTTTTATATATTTTAATGTACAGTAGTCAACATTTGAAGTGGATCAAAACCTTTCATCAAAGTTGTCCTAAAACCTAAAACCAAAATGTGTTCTTGTCTTAGGACAACTTTGACTCCTCGAAAAAACATTTATTTTACGCCAAGTAAGGAATTTTTAATGGATTTAGTTAGCTATAATAACCCTGAATGAGATTTAAAAACAAAAACAAGAACAGAAACGAAACAAAAAACAAGCCATTTTTTCCTGGGAGTGTAAATGCCAAACAGATTGATCATATCGGCCATCATATTCGTTATGTATCTCTATATTTGTGCTTGATTATGCTGTTCTATTCTGATTTGGACTGTGAATCCAGATCAATATTTGTCTGTGTGTGTGTGTGTGTGTGTGTGTGTGTGTGAGTGAGAGAGAGTCAAGGTTGCATTAAATTAATGAAAAGTGTCAGTAAAGACATTTATAATGTTACAGAAGATTTCTATTTTCAAATAAATTCTTCTGAACTTTCTGTTCGTCTGTGAATCCTGAAAAATAAAATGTATCACAGTTTCCACAAAAATATTGTGCAGCACGACTGTTTTCAACATTGATAATAATCAGAAATGTTTATTGAGCAGCAGATCAGCATATTATACTGATTTCTGAAGATCATGTGACACTGAAGACTGGAGGAATGATGCTGAAAATACAGCTGCGCATCACAGAAATACATTACAGTTTAA
>NW_015505792.1:973296-978862 GCF_001515645.1 Sinocyclocheilus grahami
ACAGACAGACAGACACACACACACACACACACACACACACACAGACAGACAGACAGACGCACACACACACTCACTCTCTCACACACACACACACACACACACACACAGTGCTTCAGCACAAATGTGCAGATTTTTCCTGCCCTCTGAACACGTTAGAACAAGCCTTCACACTAATCCTTCATCACATACATATTAGAGTGTGTGTGTGTGTGATTCACAGAGATTGAATCTTAAGGTGTGAAAAATGCTAATATAAGGCGACGGGCCCTCCAGCAGTGCATGTTGGGAGAATGACTGTGCCATTAACACTTGTTAGCTTTCTGAGTTGATTTTCACTTGATTCTGCTGGTCTCTGTGTGTCGCTGTGGCCGCCAGCGAATCAGAGCGAGAGCGACGTTTGTGAATGAACGCTGCTTAAGGGCTGCCGAGTGATGTGTGGAAATTAACTCAAGCTCATGAAACACACACACACACACACACACACACTCACACACGCACGCACGCACGCACGCACGCACGCACGCACACACACACAGGTTTGCTTTTGTGAAAAGTGGGGACTCTCCACAGGCGTAATGGTTTTTATACTGTACAGACCGTATATTCTATTGCCCTACACCAACCCTACCCCTAAACCTACCCCTCACAGGAGACTTTCTGCTATTTCAGATTTTCAATACACTCCATTCTGTGTGATTTATAAGCGTTTTGAAAAGTGGGGACATGGGGTAATGTCCTGAAAAGTCACCTTCTCCTTGTAATACCTGTCATACCTTTGTCATTGTACACATTTATGTCCTCATTTGTCACAAAAACGCGTACACAGACACACACACACACTCTCTGAAAGACGAGTGAGATCAATCACAGCTATCAAGACGATCAATAACTCTATCAGCAGCTGTCCACCTTTTACTCTCTCATTCATCCGTCTTTTCCTGCTGTTCAATTCTCGCCTTGATTTGTAAAAAATCATTCTAAACAAACAGATGTCTTTCAATACAGACGTTAAGAATTCATATTGAACTGTAATGTTCCAATCACTTGCGTTGTTTTATTTTTATTAGATTTTTAACGTGCATTTGTATTGCAAAACAGTGCAAAATAAGTACAATTAATGTGAAATAGCCTAACTTTAAAAATTATATAATTTTCTAAAATCTACATTATCCAAGTCGTCTTACAAGTTAATTACATCTCAGGCAATTTGTCATAAAGTAAAACAATGTAGCATTTAAGTTTACATTTTTAATTTTATTTATATTTGAAATGTGCATTTGTATTACCAATGCAGTGCAAAATAAGTACAATAAATAAACTATAGTGCAAGAGTAGATAAGTATTAACAAGAAAAAAAAAAAAAAAATATATATATATATATATATTAATAAGATAAATGTAACTAATAAGATAAAAAGAAAAATGTGTTTATTTATTTGTCATACAGTTTTAGCTAAATTGACTTGCAAGTTACATTACAAGCAATTTGACAATAAATGAATAAATAAGTAAACGTGCATTTACAAAGCACTGAAAACCAAGTGCAGTAAATGTAAAAATGTAAAATTATCAAAATTAAGTGATCTGTCAGTGGGGTCAGAACAAAAGTTTATTTGTCTCACGCTGACAGATACTTTGACATAAACGTTCTTGTTTTAAGCATAAATCTGAAAACAAGATTATCTTAAATAATTTTCCAGTGTCTTGATTGAATAATATTCATACAGCTAAACAAGGCAGAAATCGTGAATTAGAAATCATTTCTGCAGTCTGTGTTGGTTTCCACTTGCCGTCTCGAAGCCAAACCCGTGGAGAGTCGCTCTTTCTCTCTCTATTTCTGATGTTTTCTCAGTTTTTCAGCCTGGATCTCCATCTGTTCTTCTCTCTCTCTCCTCAGATGATCCTCTCTGATCAGCTTTTATTTGTTCAGTTGTGCGTCTCAAACAGCATCAGAGATAAAGATAAACGTTCAGTGACTCCAGATCATCACGGTTTGCTCTGCTCTAATAATTCATCACATCCAGACAATCAGAAGCATCGCACACATCCTGATGAATTCATACTGAGCCCTTTTCTTCCATCATTTATCACTTCTTTCTTTCTCTCTGTTCTTATAACATTTTATTTGAAATTTGAATGTGCATTTGCATTGCCAAAGCGGCCCAAAATAAGTACAATTAATGTAAAATGACTACAGTGCAAATGGAGTGAATTAGTATTATTAGTACTATATATATATATATATATACAGGTATATATATTGTATATTAGTGCTGTTAAACGATTAATCGCAATTAATCGCATCCAAAATACGTAATATATGTGTGTGTACTGTGTATATTTATAAATACACACGCATACAGTATATATTTTGAAAATATTTACATGTATATACATTTATATTATTATATTTTATAGTATATATAAATATATTTAATATATAAACATAACACATTTTTCTTAAAAATATACATGCATATGTTTGTATTTATATATGCATAATAAATATACACAGCACACACACATATATATATATATTATCTAAACAAAAACTTTTATTTTGGATGCGATTAATCACTAATAATAAACAGCACTAATATATATATATATATAATATTTAAAAGGATAAAAATTAAAAACTTAAATTTATTTGTCGAATGCTTTTATCCAAATTGACAAGGAACAGAATGTAAAATACAAATAATATATATTTATTTTTTATTTATACAGTTTAACTAAACTAAATTGCCAAAACAGAGCAAAATAAGTACAATAACTATAAAATAAGTATGATGAAAATTGAGAAAATTAGTATTAACAAGATAAAAATGTATTAAGAAGATTACTCAAAAATTTTATAAAATAAAATTATAACGTATTCTGAATCTATTATTTCTTAATTTTTAAAAATCTTTAATTTAATACATTTTTAATGTGCATTTGTATTGCCAAAGCAGTGAGAAATACACTGCAATAACTATAGTGCAAATAAAGTAATTTAGATAAAAATGGATTAATGAGATACAAATGATAAATTTATGTTTATAAAATTTAGCATGCGCTTTTATCCAAACCAACATCACAAGCAATTTGCCATTAGAAAAAAAAGAAATAACATACCATACATTTATTTTTATTTATTTGGTTTATTAATAAGAATAACCTAAACCTAAAATAACCTAAATAACCACACGACATGCCACTTTAAATAAATGTAATACTGTTGATGAATGTAACTTTTGGCTGGTTTGGTTGCCAAGCAACGCAGCGACATTGATACAGATGTGTCACAGGTGCAGCTCAGACCTTAGAACTGCAACAATGTTTCATAATTATAAATGAACAATGAGCAGATCAATCTCTGCTTTTCAGAGAGCGCGTCCAATCCGTCTCCATGACGCTCCTCGCTGACCGCCGATGGTTACTTAGCAACAGCCACACGCAAAGATTGCCAGCTATTTTCCGTGAGTTCTTGAGGAAGAGATGGAGATGCAGAAGCATCCAGAGTGAACGAGGATTGCGCTGAATCAGTAAAGCCTTTCTTTTGAAGACAGAAATATCAGTAACATTCAGCTCGTAAAGAAGCGTGGCAACGCGTTGAAAAGCTTGAAGTTTGAAGACTTTACTCGGTCAATAAAATGCTATTATAATATGTTCTATAGCACTGATAAAATGTTTAATCAAGCTGCGAACATGATTTAGCATGCATGAATTAGTGAATTGATTCTTTGTTAGCATGTTTTAACATGTTAATAGCATGATTTAGCAAGTTGCTAGCACACTTTAACATGTTGCTAACATGAAACAATGTTGCTACAATGTTTTAACACGTTTTTGCAAGTTTTAGCATGTTTTAACATATTGCTACCATGTTTTAGCACTTTTTTAGCATGTTTTATTATTTTGCTAGCATGTTTTAACATGTTCCTATCATGCTATAGCATGTTGCTACCATGTTTTAACACTTTTTTTTTACATGTTTTAACATGTTGTTAACAAGATTTAGCACATTGCTAACATGAGCAAGTTTTAGCATGTTTTAACATATTGCTACCATGTTTTAGCACTTTTTTTTAGCATGTTTTATTATTTTGCTAGCATGTTTTAACATGTTCCTATCATGCTATAGCATGTTGCTACCATGTTTTAACACTTTTTTTTACATGTTTTAACATGTTGTTAACAAGATTTAGCACATTGCTAACATGTTCTAGCATGTTGCTACCATGTTTTAGCACTTCGTTGACATGTTTTACTATTTTGGTAGCATGATTTAACACGTTCCTATCGTGTTATAACATGTTGCTACCATGTTTTAGCACATTGCTTGCATGTTTTAGCATGTTGTTAACAAGCTTTAGCACTTTGCTAACATGTTCTAGCATGTTGCTACCATGTTTTAACACTTTGTTGACATGTCTTAATATTTTGATAGCATGATTTAGCATGTTCCTAGGATGTTTTAAGATGTTGTTAACATGTTCTAGTAAGTTGCTAGCATTATTTAGTATGTTGCTAACATAATTTAACTTTTTGATAACTTGTTTTAGCATGTTGCTAGCATCTTGTAAGATGTTGTTAACATGTTCCAGTATGTTGCTAGCATTATTTAGCATGTTGCTAGCCAGATTTAACACATTGCTATCATGTTTCAGCATTTGTTAAAATGTTGTTAACATGTTGTAGTATATAGTTATCATGATTTAACATGCTGTTAACATGTTTTAGCACATTGCTAGCATGCTGTTAACATGTTAGCATGATTAGCACATTGCTAGCATGAATTGGCATGTTGGTAGTATGTTGTTAACATGTTTCTACCATGATTTGCACATTGTTAGCATGAATTAACGTGTTGCAAGCATGTTTTAACATGTCGCTAGCATGATTATCATGTTTATATCATGATTTAGCATGCTACTAGCATGACTAGCACATTGCTAACATAATTTAACATGCTGTTGACATGTTGCTAACATTATTAGCATCTTAGTGGCATGTTGTTACCATGTTTCTAACTTGATTAGCACATTGGTATCTTGAATTAACATGTTGGTAGCATGTTTTAACATGTCGCTAGCATGATTAGCATGCAATCCAGCACCTTCAGCTCATCCTCAGTTTGAATGGAAACCATTATGCAGCTCAGCAGGATGATTTACACACTTTCCAGCTGAAATCACACACATTCTCTACTGAAGAATTAGCGATGTTAGCGATTAAGCGCAAACCGTAAAGAGATGATTTTTGCGGTTTTGAAGCCTGTACTGTGATTTATTCTGCTATGACCCGTGTCTGACCCGCTGTGATCCGGGTTTCGTTAGCGCTGAATGTTTAGGAGGCCGTGGGATTTTTCCAATAAAGAGAAAATGAGGGAATGCTTGGCCTCTCGTAGCGTGAAACTCGTCCACAGAGCCGCTCTCAGAGAGCAGTGCAGGAAATCTCTCCTTTCATTTGGGTTTGCTTTTTTCTGACACTCAACACACACATGGAGTTTGATGCCTGTGATTTTGGGTCTCTCACACACACACACACACACACACACACACACACACACACACACACA
>NW_015505792.1:978918-979132 GCF_001515645.1 Sinocyclocheilus grahami
ACACACACACACACACACACACACACACACATACACACACACACTGTGCTGGACATGATTTGATGTTGTTCTGGTTGATCGGACCTGATTCTGAAGGCGTCTGTTGGAAGATCTCATATTATTGCTTTGTAATATCTGTGTGTGTGTGTGTGTGTGTGTGTATGTGTGTGTATGTGTGTATGTGTGTGTGTGTGTGTGTGTGTGTATCTGCATT
>NW_015505792.1:979241-982566 GCF_001515645.1 Sinocyclocheilus grahami
TGTGTGAGTGTGTGTGTCAGTGTGTGTGTGTGTGTGTGTGAGTTTGTGTGTATGCGTGTGAGTGTGTGTGTCAGTGTGCGTGTGCGTGTACGTGTGAGTGTGTGTGTGTTTGTGTGTGTGTGTGTGTGTGTGTGTGTGAGTGTGTGAGTGAGTGTGTGTGTGTGTGTGTGTGTGTGTGATAGAGTGTGTGTATGTGTATGTGTGTTTGTGTGTGCAAAGATGAGCCATTTCCTTTCTAGTCTCCAGGTCACCATAAAGGCTTCCTCACACACACACACACACACACACACACACACACACACACACACACTGAAGGAGCGTCATAGCCTGTGGCTGCAGTCAAGTGTGTGTTTGCTGCTCCTCATCATCATCTCTGTTATGTCACAGTAAGTTTGTTTTTCACTCTTTCAGATTTCATCTAGCTGACAGACAGCATGAACATTATTGCTGTTTAAGGTTAAACCACACATGGGACACCGGGGGCTAGCTGTCACACAGGGAAGTTAACCCATTACGTTTCGAGTCATATCTACTAGTTAACTCTAGCGCTGGTTTTGCATGTCAGTTTTAAACATTTAGTTCTGTTGCAAAATAAATTTGAGTGGATTCTGTTCTTCAAACTAAATGTACGCTATTATACACACACACACACTGAAGGAGCGTCATAGCCTGTGGCTGCAGTCAAGTGTGTGTTTGCTGCTCCTCATCATCATCTCTGTTATGTCACAGTAAGTTTGTTTTTCACTCTTTCAGATTTCATCTAGCTGACAGACAACATGAACATTATTGCTGTTTAAGGTTAAACCACACATGGGACACCGGGGGCTAGTTGTCACACAGGGAAGTTAACCCATTACGTTTCGAGTCATATCTACTAGTTAACTCTAGCGCTGGTTTTGCATGTCAGTTTTAAACATTTAGTTCTGTTGCAAAATAAATTTGAGTGGATTCTGTTCTTCAAACTAAATGTACGCTATTATATTTTTGTTTTGTTGATTTTACAGGGCAAATTGTCAATGTGTTTCATATATTGTAGAACTGATTACTTATAGTAATGTTTTCATAATTACTGTTAACTTTTATATTTTTGTTGTTTCATGAATTGTTTTAATTGTTTTATTGTGTATATTTTGCTGTAAAGTGGATCCGTGGGGTTTTCCATTACTCTGAACTCACCCAATATAATGTGATAACATCAAGGAACTGTAGTTTATTGTTGTTGTCAAGGTGTGTGTTTATGCAGAAATTCAGAAAGCACCCCTCCCTAAATATCCATTACAGTAAACAGTGTGACAACTAGCCCCGGTTTTCTCTGCGTGTGGAAGGAAGGAAGGAAAGGAAGCGGTGTGTTTAAAGTCTTGTAACTGCTCACCTTTTCATTTGAGTTTATCACTTGTGTTCTGATACATTTAAGTTTTAAAAAATACAAACATTCCATGTCTTTCATTGTGTGTGTGTGTGTGTGTGTGTGTGTGTGTGTGTGTGTGTGAGAGAGAGAGTGTGTGAGTGTGAGTGTGTTGAGTGTGTGTGTTTGGTTCAGTTGTTTGAAAATGTTGACGGTTGTTTCTTCCTTCCTTGTTCTTGTACTTCTCTTGCTTTTTCTTTGTAAGATGTCAAAAAATCACAAAGATCAAATCATCTTTCATGGCTAAAACTGTACAATATGGTTCAGCATTTGAACTTTAGTTAATGCATTAGGCATAATGATCTGACATTAAACACATTTTTTACATAATTATTCTAAATTAATGTTAATTTATGAAAGAATTTTTTTTAATTAATTTTTTTATATAACCATAATATTCATCTTTAAAATACTTGAAAAGTTTAAACTGTATTTTAAATGTAGAAATGAAAATAAATGATAATAATATTGAAATGAACATTATTGTAAAGTGTAACTGTTTATTGATTTTTAGCAGCATTATGTAAACTCTCTAGAAGTCAGTGTGCTTTTAATTTAATCAACACAATTGCATGTAATTAACAAATTCCCTGTGCATGATATAATTGAGCTGGTTACCCTACACTTTCTTTATTTTGCAGTGAACCTAAAGATATAGTTTTTGTACTTATAATCAATGAATTCAAATCAATAGTTTTATATACTGCAGCACATAAGCATAGTCCTGTACAAAACAAATATTATGTATGTATTATTAAAATATTATGAAATATTACATATTATGTAAAATATATCGTTTTCATTTCTCAGTAATTACTGTGCTACAACAAAGTGTGAAATCCTTCAAATCAAGTCATTAGCAATTTAAAATCTACTATATGATAAATTAGGGTACAACTCTGTGAATTTAAAAAAATAATAATTTTGTCAAATTTTTTGACTTTTTTGATAAATGACTTAAGATATAATGTCTTTTTTTCTGAAACATTTATCAAAATTTTGTTAGTTTTTGCTGAAAACAAGAAAAAATATCTGCCAGTGGGGTTCAGAAAATAAACTTAATTCAAAGGTGAAACAAGATGATTTTTCTTGCCCCATTAGCAGATATTTGATCTTGTTTTAAGCAAAAACTAACAAAATTGAAACAAGACTTAATATCTTAAATTATTTTGCTTCTTCTGTAAATGTATCTTGTAGTGCTGTCAAATGATTAATCGTGATTAATCGCATCCAAAATAAATGTTTTTGTTTACATAATATATGTGTGTATAATGTATATATTTATGTGTATATATATATATATATATATATATACATTAATGAATATACACAGTACACGTACATATATGTAAACAACAACTTTTATTTTGGATGTAATCATGATTAATTGTTTGACAGTAGCATCTTGATTTAAGAATGTTTAGATATTTGTAATAGAAAACAAGACTAAAATACTAAGCACTAATTGACTTTTTGCAGTGAATTAGGAATGTTTTTGAGGTAAAAGGGCCATTGGGTCTCTCAGATCTTAAACAAGACACGAGAGTTAAAGTGTGTCTGACTCAGTTTAAATGGATTTTCAGTTTTATATCCTCCAGAAAACTTCACATGAACTCCCTGACGCTTCATTTCACGCTGTACAGCATTGTTTAAAGAATGTGTGTTGATGAACCTCCTCAGGGCCATCACAATGTCATCCTGCAGTCCAAACAGATGGCCTGTGTGTGTGTGTGTGATAGTGTGTGTGAGGGTGTGTGTGATAGTGTGTGTGAGGGTGTGTGTGTATGCATATGTGTGTGTGTGTGTGTGTGTGATTGTGCGTGTGTTTGTGTGTGTGTGTGTGTGTTTGTGTGAGTGAGTGTGTGTTTGTGTGAGTGAGTGTGTGTTTGTGTGAGTGAGTGAGTGTGTTTGTATGTGTGT
>NW_015505792.1:982920-984092 GCF_001515645.1 Sinocyclocheilus grahami
GCATTTGTGTTTGTGTTTGTGCATGCATGCGTGATGTGTGTATTTGTGTGTGTGTGCGTGTTAAGGCCACCCATCCCCTTCCTATCTTTCCTCCTTTGTTTGTGTCTTAATTTGCTCAGAACATGTCTTTATTTGCTCATGTGCATGTTTGTACATGTGTGTGTGTGTGTTCCTGAGGGTAATGCGCTGTTGTAATTACCAGTTACTGTTCCTTTTCTCTGAACACACAATCTTGATTAAACTCAGTGTTAAATGAAACTGCCGTGCCGTTCTGATCAGGTTGCGACATGAATGAGTGTGTGTGTGTGTGTGTTAATCTCTTGAGTGCTGTAAGCCTGTAAAGACGGATCATTGTGGAACATTGATCTATATGCCGTCTGATTTGATGGCACTCAAGAGTTTCACACACACACACATGCGTTTCACCCAGTATGCTTCTGACAGGTATTGGCAGGTCATAAATGCATTTGATTATAGATGGCGTTTTTTAAGTGTCCGAATAATTAATGCTGCTGGGTTTTACGTATCTGAGCGAGCCGGTCATAATGAAATTGAACCCCGCAGGGAATCATTGATCGCGTCTGTGTCACTAATATACTGGGACTGTTTTAGCCTCGGTGTGGCGGTCAAATAGAAGCTGCTTTTCCAATATATCACGGTGATTTTAAAGGTATAGTACACCCAAAAATGAAACATTCTGTCATGATTTACTCACTGTCATATTTTTTAAATCCTGTATGACTTTTTCTTCTATATATTTGTATTTATGTATATATATGTATGACTTTTTCTTCTATATATATATATATAACCCCTGTATATATATATATATATATATATATATATATATATGTGTGTGTGTGTGTGTGTGTGTTTAAAATTGACTTTTTTTTACCTTTATAGAAGGCATTTTCCCACTAATCTCATTAATACTTTAATTTCAATTTCTTACATTTGATCTATAAATTCAATTCAAAATTCAGATTCAAAAATTGTTCCTTTCTCTTTGGAGTGTTACAAGCTCTTGGTGCATAAAGAAGATCTGTAAAGTTGCAAAGACTAAAGTCTCAAATCCAAAGAGATCTTCTTTATAAAAGTTAAGAGTCAGCCACGCCTACCTAAAACGGCTCGTTCTAACACGCCCCCACATGTCTACCTCACTATGTGGAAAT
>NW_015505792.1:984217-989500 GCF_001515645.1 Sinocyclocheilus grahami
GTGTGTGTGTGAGAGAGAGAGAGAGAGTGTGTGTGTGGTGTGTGTGTGTGAGAGAGAGAGTGTGTGTGTGTGGTGTGTGTGTGTGTGTGTGTGTGTGTGAGAGTGTGAGTGTGTGTCTGTGAGAGTGTGAGAGTGTGTGTGATAATTTTCTCTGATTCATGCCAGATAAAAGTCAGAAAGATGAACAAGAGAAACGCAAATGTACAAACCCCTTTCATCTCGTTTGTCCCTGAGAACATATTAAAGCCCTGAATGTTCCTCATGTGTGAGAAGAGTATTATACTGAGAGCATTATCTCTTGCTTTTCATTCTTTATTCTAAAATGGTCCACTATTAAATCAACTCATGCTTCCTGTACAGACAATTTAATTTTGTAATCATTTCAGACTTAGATCTTAATCATAATGAGTATTCATATCACATTCTTAAACAGTATTATTGTAAAAATATACATTTTTAACTATAGAAACAATAGTTGCTTTTTTTTTTAATGGATAAATAAATAAACTTCTTGCTGTTCAAAAATGTGGAAAAAAGTAAACTAAAAATAAAATCTTCTGACAGTGGTGACATCATCTTAGTTGCTTATTAAATTATTGAAATATTTTTTTTATTTAATCAATGAAAAAACAACCTTTTCAGTCATAATGTGGGATTCAATGACACACCAAATTTTAACCTGAAACCTGAAATTGTTAAAGGTGACATATCATGAAAATCAGACTTTTCCAGGTTGTAAGTGCTATAATCAGGTCTCCGGTGCATCTACCAACCAAGCAAACGTGAGAAAGAATAACCCAGTAACTTTGTTTTGGGAAGCCTTTTTCTGAGAAAACCAGCGCGTCTGATTTCGCTCGCTTGGTGACGTGGCAAAGGGATCTCATTATAATATTACCGCCCCTTAATCTGTACTAGTTCTAATGCCATGGCGAAAGTTTGAGCAAAGCATGCTAACTGTTCTGTGTTTGGCTGCACAGACGAGCACTGAACACTGTTTAGATCTCAAATAAACATGAGATTTATTTCCCAGCTGTTTACCTTCACAGACATAACCCACTGTTTTTGTAACTCGTGTGTGTTTAAGGCAGACTTGTGTGTGAATGAGAGCTTAGTTTAGTGCTCGCATGCTGTGACAGCCGCTTTCTGTGCGTGTGCTTCAGATGTGTGCGCTCAGAAAACCCTATATCAGAAGTGTAAACTCATATGAGTTAAAACACATTATTTCAGCACGATAAACATGATAATCAGAACCAAAACAGATGTTTTTAGCAGGTCCGAGCTGTAAAGGCGCAGCTCTATTCTGGAAAAGGGGGCGGGGAGCAGCAGCTAATTTGCATTTAAAGAGACAGGCACGAAAAACAACCTGTTTCGGCTTCCACTCAAAATAGGCATTTTCAAAATGATATAATAAATGATCTGTGGAGTATTTTGAGCTGAAACTTCACAGACACATTCTGGGGACACCAGAGACTTATATTACATATTGTAAAAAGAAGCATAATATGTCTCCTTTAAACTTTAAAATCATCAACAAAGTTTTACACTTTGTTGGCGTTTAAATAGTTGTTTATAGACAAATCATCAAAGCTTGTCTTCAGCACTGTGTTGTATCCAAAATAGAATTTACACTGAAATGGATGGCACATTTCAGTTATGAGTGTAATTTGACTGGCTTGTGAAATTAATAAAATAGTCATAATAACCTGGGAATTATGTGCGTTTACGTAGATGTCTGAATTAAATTATAAGCAGTGAAAGTTGGACTTATTAACTTAGAGTTATAATCGAGTCAGGGTAAAAATATTTAGTAATATACATACAGTATACTTTATTACTAAAGTTTTGGTGCAAATTGTTTAGAATAACAACATCCCTGTACAAAACAAATATTGTTCATTGTTTTTAATTTTTCAGACATTTCTGTGCTGCAACAACGTGTGAAAATCAAATAGCTTTCCGGTGAACCCTTCAAAGTTACATTTTTGTAACACCAACATGTAATTTGCTACTATATACTGTATTTGTTAATATATATATATGTGTCCCTGCAGCACAAAAGCAGTGTTAAGTCGCTGGGGGATATTTGTAGCAATAACCAACAATACATTGTATGGGTCACAATTATACATTTCTCTTTTATGCCAAAAATCATTAGGATATTAAGTAAAGATCATGTTCCATGAAGATATTTAGTAAATTTCCTACCATAAATATTTCAAAACTTAATGTTTGATTAGTAATATGCATTGCTAAGAACTTCATTTGAACAACTTTAAAGATGATTTTCTCAATATTTAGATTTTTTTGCACCCTCAGATTCCAGATTTTCAAATAGTTGTATCTCAGCCAAATATTGTCCGATCCTAACAAACCATACATCAATGGAAAGATTATTTATTAATTTCAAAATCTCATTTTAAAAAATGGACCCTTATGACTGGTTTTGTGCTCCAGGGTCACATATATAGAAATATGGATATATATATAGAGAGAGAAAGTTAGAGGGTTTTAGGACCCTGATGAGCATGAGAATCAGAAGCTTCACCAGTCAAGAGAGAGAGAGAGAGAGAGGACAGAAGAGCAGTGGTGTTGTGTGTGTGCTCTCAGTGTGTTCCCTGCTGAGGGCTCGAGCGCAGACCTCCGTGAGACTCGACACGAGTGTGTGTGTATGTGTGTGTGTGTGTGCGTGTGTGTGCCGAGCTGTGACACACAGGAGGGAATGACATGAACGCTCATGAGAGGAAGCGAGGAAGAGACCTGTAAGCACTCGCTGCTGCTGCATGCTTACACACACACACACACACACACACACAGAGGACAGGAGATGGAGAAAGTGGAGCTTCAGAACTGTGTGTGTGTGTGTGTGTGTGTGTGTGTGAGATAGTTTTGTTGGACAGAAGTGGATGGACAGATTGATGGATAGAGGGATGGATAAAAACTGCAGCAGATTCTGATGCTTGTGGTTTGTGTTTCAGACGCGGACAGCAAGTGTTTCTGAGAGCTGACGACACACCTGCTGCTGCCCTGCCCTCCCTACAGGTATCTATCTATCTATCTATCTATCTATCTATCTATCTATCTATCTATCTATCTATCCATCTATCTACAGTCAAACCAAAAATTATTCAGACAGCAGATATCATTTTTGATATTTTTTACTAGTGGGTGCAGGACACTAGTAAAATTTATGTAAGTGAGGATAGCTAAATAAAGTAAACTGTGACAAATTACACCCAAAGATTCTTCATACAGTGGACTACCGGACCAAAAATGATTCAGACACTTTGAGCTGAGCATGTTTTGCTGAAGTGTTATTCTTTAATTGCTAATGTGATCTTTTTACACCAATACAGTATATATCTATGTCTCGTATCTCTACGCATCTCACACATTTGTGCTTGAATTAGAGCTTGTTTTCTTTCTTCAGAGGAAAGAGTTAAGGAATAATGGTCAGAAAACAGATGAATGATTTACAGAGCAAATCATAAGCGTGTGTGTGTGTGTGTGTGTGTGACCTCACCAGCGCTCGATTCATATCAGCACACTTCCGATGTTATCTCATAAACACGTAGACAAATAGAATGTCACGCACAACTTGTTGAAATGAGCCTGTGTGTGAGTGTGTGTGTGTGTGTGTGTGTGTGTGTGTGTGTGTGAGTGAGTGTGTGTGTGTGTGTGAGAGAGTATGTGTGTGTATGTGTGTGTGTGTGAGTGCTGTAGGCGTGTACAAGAGGGAAAACCAGTTTAGGCAGTACTGGTATTCAGCCAATCAGCTTAAATGACAATGTAACCTGTAGAACGCAAACACACACACACACTCACTCACTTGTTTGCTCTCAACCTGCGCTCTGTGTTTCCGTTCCTCACACGGTTTATGAGGTAAATCCTTCAAATCATGAAATAACCCCAAAGAATCCCTTATATGAACTCTGAGGTAGAGAGAGACAGATACTGAATATCCCTGTGTGTGTGTGTGTGTGTGTGTGTGTGAATGATACTTCATTCAATCTCGGATGTGTTTGTTCAGTTTCACTTTACAATAATGCTGTGTATGTAACATGAGGTAAAGCATTAGTTATCATAAACTAACAATGAACAATCATACAGCATTTATTCACCTTAGTGATAAAAACACTGTTATTTTACACAGTAATGCATGTAAAAAACTGCTTTTAATATGTGTAAAAGAACAGATGAATACATGCGGCGACGGGTTTGTTCACTGTGTTTGTGTAGACGTTGTAATTATAAGTGTGTGTTTCTCATTTTAAGCTCTGAATGAGATCACAGCTGATGTGTTTCGTGTCTTCTCATCGTGTGTGTGTGTGTGTGTCAATGCATGTGCGGTCGTGTTTTAAACGTGTGCGAGGATGTGTCGTACGAAACTCCCATTCAGTCTTAATGGAAGCAAACAGATGCAGGCATGAAGAAATGATGCTGATGTTTTCAGGACAAAATCAAACATACGTCGACCCTTCATTCAACCTAAACACTCTCTGTCTGTCTGAGAGGCTCGTTTGCATGAAGAGAACGAGGCAGTGATTTTATCACCCCAGAGAAAGAGAAGATGACAGGAGGACGACAGGGTGAAGGACAGAGAGAGAGAGAGAGAGAGAGAGAGGGATAAATAGATCATGAATGAACGGAGACCATTACAAGATTAAATGATGTGACGGTGAGAGACAGGCAGATATACTATATGGACAGAGACAGAGAGCTATAGACAGGCATTCTGGATATATATATATATATATATGAATTGAAAATACTTTTATTCATCACGGAAGCATCAAATTGGTCAAATGTGACAATCCTGAAAAATAGAATGTATGCCGGTTTCCACAAAAATATTGAGCTATTTATATATATACAGTATATATATTATATATATAAAGACATTATTAATGCATGTCAGGTGTAATAGATCAGTCTTTCCTCTCAGGAGGGGGTTTGGGTTTGTTGTGTCCGGTGTCATATGTGACCCGCTGTGCGTCTCACCCTGAAGCTCCAGACAATATGAGAGGTTAATCTACTGTCAGACACACACACACACACAGATGTGCTGCATTTGCATCCTAACAGAGACAGAAAGTGAGAATGAGACGACAACTGCTGCTGTCAGCCGTCTCTCTCTCTCTCTCTCTCTGTGTGTGTGTGTGTGTGTGTGACAGCTGCGTTTAAGAAGGCGTCCACTGAGTGCGCTCAGGTCTCTTTTCCTTTGGTCTCTCGTCCTTCACTCTGGTTCAGTGGTGGCGGCAGCTCTCTCTCTCTCTCTCTCTCTCT
>NW_015505792.1:993846-994438 GCF_001515645.1 Sinocyclocheilus grahami
AGAGAGAGAGAGAGAGAGAGAGGGATAAATAGATCATGAATGAACGGAGACCATTACAAGATTAAATGATGTGACGGTGAGAGACAGGCAGATATACTATATGGACAGAGACAGAGAGCTATAGACAGGCATTCTGGATATATATATATATATATATGAATTGAAAATACTTTTATTCATCACGGAAGCATCAAATTGGTCAAATGTGACAATCCTGAAAAATAGAATGTATGCCGGTTTCCACAAAAATATTGAGCTATTTATATATATACAGTATATATATTATATATATAAAGACATTATTAATGCATGTCAGGTGTAATAGATCAGTCTTTCCTCTCAGGAGGGGGTTTGGGTTTGTTGTGTCCGGTGTCATATGTGACCCGCTGTGCGTCTCACCCTGAAGCTCCAGACAATATGAGAGGTTAATCTACTGTCAGACACACACACACACACAGATGTGCTGCATTTGCATCCTAACAGAGACAGAAAGTGAGAATGAGACGACAACTGCTGCTGTCAGCCGTCTCTCTCTCTCTCTCTCTCTGTGTGTGTGTGTGTGTGTGTGACAGCTGCGTTTAAGAAGGCGTCC
>NW_015505792.1:994475-1007826 GCF_001515645.1 Sinocyclocheilus grahami
ATATATATATATATATATGAATTGAAAATACTTTTATTCATCACGGAAGCATCAAATTGGTCAAATGTGACAATCCTGAAAAATAGAATGTATGCCGGTTTCCACAAAAATATTGAGCTATTTATATATATACAGTATATATATTATATATATAAAGACATTATTAATGCATGTCAGGTGTAATAGATCAGTCTTTCCTCTCAGGAGGGGGTTTGGGTTTGTTGTGTCCGGTGTCATATGTGACCCGCTGTGCGTCTCACCCTGAAGCTCCAGACAATATGAGAGGTTAATCTACTGTCAGACACACACACACACACAGATGTGCTGCATTTGCATCCTAACAGAGACAGAAAGTGAGAATGAGACGACAACTGCTGCTGTCAGCCGTCTCTCTCTCTCTCTCTCTCTGTGTGTGTGTGTGTGTGTGTGACAGCTGCGTTTAAGAAGGCGTCCTATGAGGTCTCTCTTCGTTTGGTCTCTCGTCCTTCACTCTGGTTCAGTGGTGGCGGTAGCTCTCTCTCTCTCTCTCTCTCTCTCTCTCTCTCTCTCTCTCTCTCGCTCTCTCTCTCTCTCTCTCTCTCTCTCTCTCTCTCTCTCTATTTTGTGTGTTGTGCATCATGCTATTCTTCTCGTTTAACAGCGCTGAGTGTGTATCAGAGCGCCAGAGAAACCAATGCAGCGGCACGCTCAGCTCAGAGACACACACGAGAGAGGGATAAATAGATCATGAATGAACGGAGACCATTACAAGATTAAATGATGTGACGGTGAGAGACAGGCAGATATACTATATGGACAGAGACAGAGAGCTATAGACAGGCATTCTGGATATATATATATATATATATGAATTGAAAATACTTTTATTCATCACGGAAGCATCAAAATGGTCAAATGTGACAATCCTGAAAAATAGAATGTATGCCGGTTTCCACAAAAATATTGAGCTATTTATATATATACAGTATATATATTATATATATAAAGACATTATTACTCACACACACACACACACACACACACACACACACACACACTCTTCAGTAGTTTAACTCGTGGTGTGTGTCTTTGATCATACGTATGTCATGTTTTCCATGTCTGTATCAGAAGCTCATCGTCTCTCTAATTAACTCATTAATGGCGTGAGATCTGGCTCCGCCCACTGTCACTGCACCCTCGTTAAGAGCTGCCGCTGATGGCCAATTAACTCCATTGATTATACAGATCAGATCAGAGTTGAACTCTGAAAGCCTTTATAATGAATGTATTTATATTTAAATGTCATTAATGAAAGCGAGAGACTGACCTTCATCGCTCTTCATCTGCCTCTGTCTCTCTGTTTTCTGCACGTTCAGAGATTGTGTAGATGCACACACAGCAAAATGTCACTCAGTCGGTCAGTGGTGATCAATACACTGATTCAATCTGTGTGTGTGTCACTGCATTGATCATGTCAAGTCAAATTGTTTTGTACAGCGCTTTTCACAACACACAGTCTCAATGTAGCTTTACAGAAAGTCATGATGTTAATGTTTATAATATCTTAATATCTTAGCAGATTAGAGCTTGATGATAATATAGTTTACATTCGGAGGCTATATAAACAATCAAGCAGCTGAGGTTTGCTATATGTGTATCACTTTATGTGAGTGAGAAAGTCTCTACTGCACACCAGGGCTGCATTTATTTGATCAAAAATACAGTAAAAATTGTGAAATAATATTATAATTTAAAACAGCTGTTTTCTATGTGCATCTCTGTTAAACTGTAATTTATTTCTGTGATGTGCAGCTGTATTTTCAGCATCATTCCTCCAGTCTTCAGTGTCACATGATCTTCAGAAATCAGTATAATATGCTGATTTGCTGCTCAAGAAACATTTCTGATTATTATCAATGTTGGAAACAGTCGTGCTGCACAATATTTTTGTGGAAATTGCGATTTATAACCATTCAAAAATTTGGCATAAACAAGAAAAAAGAAAGAAATTAATACTTTTATTCATCAAAGATGCATTAAATTGATCAAAAGTGTCAGTAAAGACATTTATAATTTTACAGAAGATTTCTATTTCAAATAAATGCTGTTCTATTCATCTGTGAATCCTGAAAAATAAAATGTATCACAGTTTCTACAAACATAACATATATAATAATCAGAAATGTTTCTCGAGCAGCAGATCAGCATATTATACTGATTTCTGAAGATCATGTGACACTGAAGACTGGAGGAATGATGCTGAAAATACAGCTGCGCATCACAGAAATACATTACAGTTTAACAGAGATTCACATAGACAACAGCTATTTTAAATTGTAATAATATTTCACAATTTTTACTGTATTTTTGATCAAATAAATGCATGGAGTAATGATGCTTTGCTGAGTGGCTGTAAAACACAAACACACACACACTGAGAATCAGCCGTAAATCAGAATAATTTGCATATTAGATGAGGGCCGGATGAGCAGGTGTAGCAGGTCGTTTTTCATCTTTGTTTTTTCTTTGTTTTTCTGTCCATCTGTGAGGACTTTAAATCACCCAGAAACAGCAGCCGCAATTACACACACATACACAGCCGCAATCACACACACACACACACACACACACACACACACACACACACACACACTCACTCACTCGCACTCACTCACTCACTCACTTTCTGTCAAACACACACACACACATGAGAAAATGAAACGCTGAAGGAGGAGCAGATGATGTGGAAAATGTTCTTCATCATCACCTTTTGCTCGGCCCTTCATATCCTCTGCGGTTTCGTCTGTATCTCTCGCGGGATGTAATAACTTGTTATTCTTTCTCATTCTGCCTTTCTCTGGCTGTAGATAAATGCAGTATCGGCACGCTCTGTCACTCTCTGTGCATTCAGCCCTGTTGCATTCATATCTGCATATCTATTCCTTCATCGCCTCTCAGCTTTAATATAATTACTGTAACGCTGCCTTTGATGGCTTATTGCTCTGTCAACGGTATGCATTGCTTAATTACACTTTTAATTGTGTAATTGTTGCATAAAGCCTGTCCTGTAGATGCTTTTGAGTCTGTATTGCATCTGCACAGCAAAAACAAAACAGCTTTCTTATTCAGGAGTTTTGTCTTGTTTTCTAAAATATCTAAACGTTCTTGAAACAAAATTGTGACTTGTCAAATAATGCCAAAAATGTAAATAAATATAAAATAATTAAATTAAATAAATACAATGTAAAATACAATTTTATATATATATACACTGAATACAATTATAAACGCAACACTTTTGTTTTTGCCCCCATTTGTCATGAGCATCTTACCCGATTAATGAATAGATTTTCTTTGTGTTTTTTATATAAACCTATATTTAAAAAAAATATGCATTTTAAACATTTACACTGCAAATTGAAATGTTCTTCGTTAGTATTTTTGTCTTGTTTTCCAGTACAAATATCTAAACATTTTTAAATCAATATACCTTTTCTTGAAATGCAAAATGACTTAAGTCTTATTTTCTATAAATTTTTTTTATTTTTTTTTATTTTTTTTTTTTAGAAAATAATACTTCTTAAGTCCTTTTGCATCTGAATTAAATTTATCTTGATTTAAGAATGTTTAGATATTTGTACTATAATTTTTTTTTGCAGTGTACATTGATTTAGCTTATGCTTTCATCAGAATAAGTGACTGATCCTGATCCAAAGATGCTCAAAGCACACAAGTTATCTGGTTTTTGAGGGTGTTTTGACTGGAAAACAAGACAAAAATCCTGATAAGAGGAGCATCTGTTGCGTTGCAGGGCTGACGCTCAGCTTGTGGAGGCATGTGGATGATTTAATCAAAGGAGTGCACTCGCAGTGTGGGTTATTGATGTTGGGTGTGTTTGGTCAAGCTCTTGTTGTCTGATTATTCAGCAGATGGTTTCTGATCCGCAGTGGCATTTTCTGGCATTAATGTGGCTGATTTCTGTATCTGTTCATGAATCAGGCCTTCTGGGATTTAAACCCACAACCTTCTGACGTCTGGATTCATGTGTGTGTGTGTGTGTGTGTATGTGTAATATCTCTCTGAAACTCTTGACACTTTAAGTGTCTCTGGTGCGTCTTCACAACTCCGGATCTTGAGCACGCACACACACACACGCACTCTGCCATCTGCTGCGCTCTCTGTGTGCCAGGGAAACAGAGCTGCGACACAAACACACACTCACTCACACACACACACACACACACACACACACACACACACACACACACACACACACACACACACACACACACACTCGTGTTGAAGTACCGTCTCTCATGGATAAGAGCAGAGAGATTCATTTTCTTCATCATTGAGATGTGAAGATGAAATGTCAGATGAGTTGATGTGTGTTAAACGTTGCAGATGTCAGTAGAGTTGAAACACTAAAATGGACAGAATGAATTGTCCCAGTTTTGTTTCTTGATAAAATGTATTTTAAATATATGCTAAATATACAGTGGGAAAAAAAAGTATTTAGTCAGCCACCAATTGTGCAAGTTCTCCCACTTAAAAAGATGAGTGGAGTTTGGAGTGTGACTGTTTGAGGTTGTGGACAGGTGTCTTTTATACTGATAACGAGTTCAAACAGATGCCATTAATACAGGTAACGAGTGGAGGACAGAGGAGCCTCTTAAAGAAGAAGTTACAGGTCTGTGAGAGCCAGAAATCTTGCTTGTTTGTAGGTGACCAAATACTTATTTTACCGAGGAATTTACCAATTAATTCTTTAAAAATCCTACAATGTGATTTTCTGGATTTTTTTTTCTCATTTTGTCTCTCATAGTTGAGGTATACCTATGATGAAAATTACAGGCCTCTCTCATCTTTTTAAGTGGGAGAACTTGCACAATTGGTGGCTGACTAAATACTTTTTTGCCCCACTGTATGTTGCAGACAGTGGGACTCAATTAAATATATATATTTAGTTTGAACCTTCATATCAGGGTTATTTTAGTCAACTAAAAGAAAAAAAATTTCCTTACTTGGGAAAAACAACGACAACAACAAAAATATATATATATATATTTTCAGCTAGTTAGCAAGGCAGGATTTTCTCATTTTCATTTAGTTTAACTTGACATACTAAAATAACTACAACTAAAACAAAAAAATGCATAAAACAACAAAGAGTAGTAAAAATGACAAAAATACACACCTGATGTTTATTTTTTATGTATTGTAAGATGCTTTTTTTCTTCTTTTTTGGAATTATTATAAAGTATGTTCCTTGCTGATTTTGATTAAAATGTGTTATAAGTTCACACGTGTTATGGGTTAGGTTTTCTTAAAGAAAATTAAGGTGTTCTTAAAATGGAATATATATTCATATTTTTTAGAAATATATATATATTAGGGGTGGAATGGTACACAGATGTCACGGTTCGGTATGTACCTCGTTTTGGGGGTCACGGTTCGACACCATTTAGGTACAACAGGAAAAAAAAACAAATCTACTATGCTCGGTTTCTTTTCCTTTATTTTGAACAGACAGTAGTACAAATTAAAAAATGTTCCACCTAGATGTGAAAATACAAAATATTATTGCATTGTTATATATGTAAAATCTGCAGTAAATATATACATACAAGGAATAAATTCTTGAAATATATTTGATTTAGTTTACAGATAAACAAGGGAAAAAAACAGTGCGACACGTAACTTAGTCTATGCACGCTGAGTTTCAGTTCATTAAACATGATCTTTTGAAGCAGAAAGACTGAAATAGTATTTTCTTGTTAAATGTACTCCAAAAATCTCTAAATATTAAAAAATATTAAATATTTGTACAGTTTGCTAGAGAAGGCCAAAATGAAAGATGCAATCAGAGAAAGATTGTGTGTGTGTGTGTTTGTTTGTTGTCTGACTGGTTTTCTTTTGATTCATTGGTTTAATTTCGTGTGTTTCGGCAGTGCCTTGTTTGTGTTGTTCATTATGAACACAGTTTCACAAACTCTCTTGCGTTTGCGGTCAATATCATGACTAGTTACTATCTCTAGATAACGACTATGGTTCACCACAACCGTGTGTGTGAGCGTGTGTGTGAGCGTGTGTGTGAGTGAGTGTGTGTGTGTGTGTGTGTGTGTGTGTGTGTGTGTGAGTGAGTGAGTGTGTGTGTGTCTGTGTGTCTGTGTGTCTGTGTGTGAGTGAGTGTGTGTGTGTGTGTGTGTGATGTAAACTAAACATCTGCTCTGACTGACAGCAATTGATGAATTCTATAATAACTATAACCATCATCGTTTCTTATTTCTTTAGCCCAGCCGTTTATTTATTTGCATTAAATTCTAAATCAACAGCAAATAATTTTGTGCTCAATTTAGCAGACGAGAAAAGCAGCGTTTCTTCATGGCTTTACAAACTCAACACTGTTTAAATCAGACAAATAAAGCACAGAGCAAATTCAACAGGCGCAACTCATTCTTCATTTTAGATTAATGATGTCTGTTAAATTTTAACGTTAATTAGTTCAACTGCTCTTTGTTCCTAAAATAATTAGATTTTTTTATGTGCACCAGCATCAGCGGAAAACACTGATTAGTAGCGCATAAATGATAAATGCCAGCTATAAATCTGATGTTTTTCTCAAATGCTTGAAGCTTTTATATGTAATGCATTGTGATTCTTAATGAATTATAGTCAGTCATTTGTTCTCGTGAATAATTGAACCTGCAGTTATAGTAAGTTAAAATATATATTCATATGTAATTGTTTTGATACCAAATATCTCCCATATGGTGAACCAAAAATATTTTCAGATGTATTTGCTACATATATTTTATGCATTGTAAAAGTTATGTTTTGATTTAAATAATAAAAAAGAGACTTATATAGACTTATATACATAGATATATATTAATTAATCTATGATTTATGGTGCATTTTGACATTTTATAAGGGATTTTGAATAAATTTGTAATGCATTAAATACTTTTACTATATATATATTCTTCTATATATAAAATATATTTAATTCTTCTCTAGACTTTTCACTATTAGACTAATTCATATTTCTCAAATGTATTCCTGATTTTTAATCTCCAATTCTCTGTTTATTTCTTCGTCTCCTTGAACTAAAAAAACCTTCTTAGTATTAATGTTGTGTGAATGTGAGTCATTGATTTTCTTGTCTATTTCGCTTTTTATAAATGAAGAAAGAAACTCAAGGAAAAAGTAGCTTTTGAAATCTGGTTATTCATTAATAGAGCGAGTGATTCGACAGAACGCTCTTAATCAACCCTCCATTCAGCGCAGAGAGAAAAGCACGAATCGAGGTGAAGAGCTTTCAAAATGATTCAAATTGATTTCAAGGCAATGACTTATATATAAGATACATTTTCAAAAGGCGTACATCTGAAGTCATAAACGTTTTTTTCTGAATCTGAAAAACCAGCAGTGACCCTGAAGTTCCTGCGAAGTCTCTTTCTAAGTTTTGGCCGGAGATGCAGTGGATGGTTTAACTCTCAGGTGAAGACGTCAGACGAGGGTGTTTCCATACTATCTGGCACGCATGCTAATACGAACAAAAGCCACACGGGACATGACTCCGAAAACAAGCGAGAATATAAACACAGAACAATAATGCAGCGGCAGCAGCAGGAAGTCTGGAGTAGATGAACAAGCAGCTCAGATCCTTCCTGCGCTTCTGACTGAACCCAAACCTTGCAGCAGATCTGGGTCTCAGCAGCCGTGTGTTCATTGAGAAATACCTGGAACGTCGCTGGTGTTATTTATGTAGATTTCTCCTGCGTTTGCAAATGTGTTCTTGGCAGAGGCTTGGCAGCGACTTAGAGCGGTATTAAAGACGAGTCGCGCGTCAGAGTCACAGCAAACGCTACTGATCAATATATATATATATATATATAATTATAGTGTAGGTTCTAGAGACTGTTAGTTATGGAAATGGGAAATCATGGGGTTACAATTTCAATTAATAATTCAGGATAGATAGATAGATAGATAGATAGATAGATAGATAGACAGATAGATAGATAGATAGATAGATAGATAGATAGATAGATAGATAGATAGATAGATAGATAGATAGATAGATAGATAGATAGATAGATAGATAGATAGATAGATAGATAGATAGATAGATAGATAGATAGATAGATAGATAGATAGATAGATAGATAGATAGATAGATAGATAGATAGATAGATAGATAGATAGATAGATAGATAGATAGATAGATAGATAGATAGATAGATAGATAGATAGATAGATAGATAGATAGATAGATAGATAGATAGATAGATAGATAGATAGATAGATAGATAGATAGATAGATAGATAGATAGATAGATAGATAGATAGATAGATAGATAGATAGATAGATAGATAGATAGATAGATAGATAGATAGATAGATAGATAGATAGATAGATAGATAGATAGATAGATAGATAGATAGATAGATAGATAGATAGATAGATAGATAGATAGATAGATAGATAGATAGATAGATAGATAGATAGATAGATAGATAGATAGATAGATAGATAGATAGATAGATAGATAGATAGATAGATAGATAGATAGATAGATAGATAGATAGATAGATAGATAGATAGATAGATAGATAGATAGATAGATAGATAGATAGATAGATAGATAGATAGATAGATAGATAGATAGATAGATAGATAGATAGATAGATAGATAGATAGACAGACAGACAGACAGACAGACAGAGAGATAGATAGATAGACAGACAGACAGACTAGATGGACAGACAATAAATGGAAGGATAGACAGATGTACAGATGATAGATAGGTAGATAGATAGATGGATGGGTGAATGATAAATAGATGAATAGATAGATAGACAGGTGGATAGACAGACAATAAACAGAAGGATAGACAGGTGGATAATTGCAGACAGATGGGCAAATAGATAGAAGGATAGATGGATAGACAGAGACAGATGGACAGATGGGTAAATAGACGATAAATGGATGGATAGACAGACAATGGACAGATAGATGATAATTAGAAGGATAGGTAGACAGAGACAAACAGACAGATGAATGGATAGACAATAAATAGGAGGATAGACAGATGAATAGGCAGATAGGCGGACAAATGGATAGATGAAAAGATAGATAGACAGACATATAGACAGGTGGACAGACACACAATAAACAGAAGGATAGACAGACAGATGGACAAACAGATGGAAGGATAGACAATAAATAGATGGATAGACAGACAAACAGACTATAGATAGATAGATAGATCTTGTGTTGTAGTGATCTTTTGCTCTCGTCTGTTCTGCTCTACTTATATTTGATTGATTACTCATGTCTGGTTTCCTGCTAATGAAGATGACTGACTCAGAAACGCACGGCCTCATGGGATTTGTAGTCCATGTGACCCTTCAGTGGCCCTCATCCTCTCAGCCAATTACTAGACTTTCATACCCGAGTTCTCCAGTCACGATGTGCTGATGAATCTGACGCACTGGACTCATCTGAGGATTCAACCGGCTCGTCACGCTCAGGATTTGTAATTGATCGTCTCGGCGGACCGGATTTAACGTCATCAGAAAGTGGAAAATATGAAATCACAATCACAGACTGGAAAGCAAAGCAACTGTAAATCCTTCAAATCATTTACAATCATGCATTTGGCAGATGCTTTTATCCAAAGTGACTTTAGCTAAGTAAAACTGAAACCACACAAAACATTTTCATACTTTAAATAATAAACAGTAACTGAAATAAACTAGATTATGAAAAAGGGTAACCTTATTTCAGCAATTTTGCTATTGTGCTGATATTAAGACTAACTCAACAGATGCCACTACTGCAACTATAGCAACAGACAAACTTTCAGGTTATAAGCAGTGTTGGGGAGTTACATGTAACGGAATTACGTAATTTAATTACAAAATAAATGTAATCTGTTACAGTTACTGAGAAAAAAAGTGTAATTAAATTACAGTAACTTGTGAAAATGTTAACGATTACAAAGGGGTTTAAAATGTCTTCAAAAGTCTTGGAATGCAACAGGACTTGTTTGTAATGCTTTTATACTGCTTTTTTATGGTCAGTTTTTGCAATAAATACCTGTGACTGCACTTATATTTGCCTGTTAAGTGTTTTATATTATTCACAAGTGGGTAGGTTTAGTGTAGGGGCGGGGTTAGGTGCTCCGATGAAAGTATAAATTTATATATAATTATTTCTATTTTTACAAATGCATGCAAACCATTAAATTAAGAGAAACAACTGACATCAACGGAGGACCCTGCACGTCGAAAAATTACGCTAAATATGTGACGAGTTGGGAGTGAGAACGTGTTGCCGAATATCTGAAAAAACATCACCAGATTTGTGTGTCTATATATACCTGTATATATATATATATGTGAATATATAGACATGCAAATCTGGTGATGTTAATGGTTAATGCGCAGGGTTGGGAGGGTTACTTTTCAAATGTATTCCGTTACAGTTACAAATTACTTCATTAAAAAAGTATTCAGTAATGTAATCCAAGTACCACAATACAAAACCGATGAAAGTATAAATTTATATACAATTATTTCTATTTTTACAAATGCATGCAAACCATTAAATTAAGAGAAATAACTGACATCAACGGAGGACCCTGCACGTCGAAAAATGACGCTAAATATGTGACGAGTTGGGAGTGAGAACGTGTTGCCGAATATCTGAAAAAACATCACCAGATTTGTGTGTCTATATATACCTGTATATATATATATGTGAATATATAGACATGCAAATCTGGTGATGTTAATGGTTAATGCGCAGGGTTGGGAGGGTTACTTTTCAAATGTATTCCGTTACAGTTACAAATTACTTCATTAAAAAAGTATTCAGTAATGTAATCCAAGTACCACAATACAAAAGTAATGTAATCTGATTACTTCGTTACATATGTAAATAAGTCAAAAAAAGCAATATCTAACTATGACTTTAAAATTCAAACTAATAAAAACTATAGTAAAAAACTATTTGAAACTATTAAAAATCGTGTCTTGTTTCACCATCTAGATATTACAGCCCGTATATATATATATATATGAAAGGCTATGCAGACATCGAGTGGCTATACAGTTTAGTATTACAGTTTTATTTATTTATTTATTTTTAAATTTCTTTAACATGTACAAGTAAAAATAAATATAGTTACACAACATAAAAAAATTTACACCATATACATATTAGTCTATTATAAAATGTCGAAATGCATGTGAAATGCTATAATCTTTCTGTATTTCATTGACTGATCCGGGGTGTGGGGACTAATTTCTACATTTTCAGGCTCATTTTCCGCAAGAAAACTTACAACTGCAGTCATGCACACCATGGAATTTTAAATCACTAACAAACACTAAATTTGAACTAACATGATCATTTCCATGCTAGTCGGACTCGTACCTGCAAATGTTCAAGTTGGTAGAGTAGCCTTTGTTAAAGCAAGAGTCTTCATGCATAGCTTACGCTGTACAACTATGTTATTTCCTTTATCCTCTTTGAAAACAAAATAACTGTGAAATTTCCAGACATGAAAACGTTTGTCACAGCAGGAAGCATCCCGCGTTTGAGGAGAATAATTGTAGACGGGTGTTATTTGCGCATGCACCAGCAGGCGGCTCACGTGCGTAAACATGTGTCAACAGAACCAGGAGCTAGAGCCCTGCATTTCAGCCCGGGCCCCAACGGGCCCCGACTTTTTTACGCCCCTAGGGCCGGGCTTCGGGCCAATTTTCACGTCATAGTTCAGATGCGGGCCGGGCCTCGGGCTTGTTTTAGGCTTCTCTTTATTTTTATGTTTTAGACATCCATCAATTAGTTATGAAAATAAATTGCCGCGCTGGTGGAAACAACACGAGACCGTGCTACCGCGACTGTCAAGAGCGGCTCAACGGTGTTTAGTGTCCAGCACAGCTGAAGAGATCTGCGTTCAAGTGCACGCAATAGGCTAAAGCTTGCCGCAAAGCCCCAGCAAAAGTAATTACCATGAATGTGTCAGGGGGAAATAGTAAGGAGATATTTGAATTATTTACTAATGTTACTAGTTGTCGATCCTGACTCGCCATCTCCTCATTAGATGCGCCTTTAGAGAGTAGTTCATCTTTACGGATTATGATTATAATGAAAGAGTTTTCGTTTTCAATTAGTTTTATTTCGTTAAGTAGTAATTTAAAGCTTTCTATAGATATATTTATCATGTCTGTGAGGCATGTATTCGCTGAGTTTCGGTTAATTTTTGTGAAGCGCTCCTGTTCAAGACTGAGACGGCAGAAAGCACATCATGTTTGTTTTTTTTATTTTATAAAAGCACAACGTTTTGTTGATATTGTGAGTGCACACAAATAAAAGTAGACCCATTACAGCAACGAATGATGTATTACTCTTACCTTTATGATCAAAAATGACGGCGTATCTACTGAAAAAATGCAAGCGCCTCCATGTCCTGTAAAGCGCGCTTTAGCTTGCACTCTCCGCACAAACTATTGGATACAGCGCACATTAAACGTTTAAACTAGGTTAAACTAGGTTTAACGTTTAAACATTGTTATATGCTTGAACTGTTTTATATCTATAGATTTTATTTTAGGCAAGTCATGATGATTTGAGAAGGCTAAGTTGATCAAACATAGGCTCACTGTCTGCCGCTGGCCGCTTGGTCGTTACTTTAAAAAACAAAAACTTGTAACGAACAAAAAATGCTCCAAACGTTTTTCTAACTAGAGACTATATTTGAGGCCCGTGCAGGGCTCTACCAGGAACTATGATGAAGCAGCGCTAAATATATAACGTTATGTCAAAATACTCATTTATTTAATTTTCAATTAAACAAATGTAATCATGATAGTATTCCCACTTTTTACAAAATGTAACTGTAATCTGAATACTTTGTTTTTTTATGTAACTGTAACGGATTACAGTTACTATATTTTTGTATCCTGATTACATAACGTTGTTACATGTATTCTGTTACTCCGCAACCCTGCGTGATGCTTGTCCATTCATGTTTGTTGGTTTAATGTCAGGAGTTTACAGGATAAAAGTTGGTTTACGGTCTCTCTCTCTCTCATATAAATGCTGTTAACAGATGTAGTTTAAGTGGTGTGGGGTTCAGCGGCTCATTAAAGAATCTATCTGTATCTTCCGCTGAGATTTATGCACCGCTAAAATACATTAGCAGAAACTAATCACCTCGCCTTTACACAGGTCCAGCAGTTCGAGTATGACGCTTAATGTAGCATCTCACAGTGTGTGTGTGTGAGTGAGTTTGTTTGTGTGTGTGTGTGAGAGTTTGTGTGTGTGTGTGTGTGTGTGTGAGTTTGTGTGTGC
>NW_015505792.1:1007879-1008966 GCF_001515645.1 Sinocyclocheilus grahami
GTGTGTGTGTGTGTGTGTGTGTGTGTGTGTGTGTGTGTGTGTGTGTGAGTGAGTGAGTGTGTGTGTGTGTGTGTGTGTGTGTGTGTGTGTGTGTGTGTGTGTGTGTGTGTGTGTGTGTGTGTGTGTGTGTGTGTGTGCGTGCGTGCGTGTTAAATGCGCTGTTCTGATTTTTAGAGGAGTTTACAGATGTACCTCAGTGAGCAGAACTGGACTTTAATGCATGTGATACTAAACTAAAAAAAATGTGTGCAGAATTTATTTTAAAGTAATTTTTAACTTAGAAATGGCTAATTAATGGCCACAAATAATTGCGGGGAGAGAAAAAGAGCAAGTAACGCATGCAAAAAGTCTGAAATATAATTTTCTTCTAAAACATACTCCAATAATCTTTCTGTTATTTACAACTTCAAAAAATAATTTTTATAGTGTACCAGACAATGATTTTATTCATAGACATGTTTAATGGAAATATTTAGGGAGGTGTTTATGGACACATTTGATTATTTGAAATGTCTCATATGGTTTTTTAAATATCTATATCTTGCGTTGTTTATAGCCTTTTTGCTGACATGAACTTAAAAGTCATTAAACAAACAAATAAACAAACCTGATTGTTTTGTGTAATAGCAGAAACCCTGTACTTATATACTCAATTTTACAACTTCGTACTAGAGGTTTGAGAGCATCACTACCAGCACTAGTACTAGTGAACTGATTGACTTAGTTACAGCGTGTGTGAGGGCATTTTGATACGATGATCTGAGAGAAACAGCCAGATGGGTCAGACTTAGGGTCACACACTCACACACACACACACACACACACACACACACACACACACACACACACACACACACACACACACACACACACACACACACAGAGATAAAGGATAGGGCAGAGGAATGAGTTTGTGTCCTTGTAGAGATCAGATGAAATAAACCCTTAAACTCTCTCCATCTCTCCAGTTCCCTCTATCTTTCTCCTTGTCTTTCTCCTGTGTGTGTGTGTGTGTGTGTGTGTGTGTGTGTGTGTGTGTGTGTGTGTGTGTGTGAGAGAGAGTGTGTATGTGTGTGTGTGTGTGTGT
>NW_015505792.1:1010694-1011622 GCF_001515645.1 Sinocyclocheilus grahami
GAGAGAGAGAGAGAGAGACATTTACAACTTGCTGAAAATCACAAACCTGTCAAGAATAAGACCAGCTCACGTTATAATAGAAAGAAAAGGGGAATGTATATAGAATAGAATTATAGAAAAATAAGTCTGTTTTTGAACCTTTAAAATCTATTCTTTTCCACATGAACTTATTTTCATGAAAATCAAGCTGGAAAATTATTGTAATAATATTTGTACAAATATTTATTTGTAGCTACATCATAGTAGTTTTTTGTTTTAGGCCCTTTAATCAATGCACATTTATTGAGAATGAAAATATAACACGAACCATCATCGAGAATAATACAAATGGAACCACCCCCCCTCAAAAGTACCATATCCGAGTGCAACACAATAATGAGAGTTTTGGGATAAATATGCTTAATTGTTATAAAAATAATGTCATGATGCAAAAAAACCTTTATGCTGCTTATTAGACGTCATTTTCTTTTTTTCTTGCATGATTCAGTATTATAATCAGTGATCTGCTGAATAGAAAATTATGCTGCATGATGGATGAGGAAACGAAAGATTAAAAACATAAATAATTCAGTTTCTGTTTTTAAATCTTAAACTGGAGTCTCTCTCTCATTCACATAAATGTACACCAGTCCTCGTTAATGGCTTAACGATCAGGCGCATTAATTATGCATGAGGGAGGAAGATCTTTGATTCATAAACTCCATGATTCCATTAGAAGCTCATTCTGTGTTTCTGATGTTGGTCAGAAGTGCAGGTTCACTCTTTATTCGCTCAGTGTGAATGTGAATTAACGGCTGCAGGAGTGTAAACTGAATTGGAATCTGAATTGATTCGGTAATGAGTGTGATCACATGTGCCGAGGCCTCTGGACGTCATTGCTCTCTATTCGTCGAATTTAAAATAAAAATCCACATTCGAATGCAAAAGC
>NW_015505792.1:1012718-1013565 GCF_001515645.1 Sinocyclocheilus grahami
TATATATATATATATATATATACATAATACATTATTTCTGTGATTTATGTTGGATAATTTTGGAGCCAAACTTATTTTTCATTGTTAATTCTTTAGTTATAGTCAACTTTAATGTTACTTCCCCTATTCTAAACTCATCATTATTGATTCTGGCAATTAAAAAACCCGTTGAGCGCTTGTTGTGTGTGAAATTATGTGTAACAAAGTTTGGTAGTTTTGTGTTTTTCATGCTCTAATGAGAGGTTTGAATCCACGTCTCGCTCAGGGCCTGTTCTTCTCTCCAGGACTTTAATAATGTCTGTTCCCCTCTTCACAATCTCCTCCATCGTCTGCTCATGTCTGACTCAGGACGGGGGGCATCAGTTCTCCTCTTATCACCCGTCACACCCCAGATGCCCGGCTGATGCGTGATGTCACATGATGATAGAAAACTGGAAGAACTAGCAGTGCTATTTTAGTGTCGTATAAATTTTTTAATATAGTTTTAGTAATATTTTGATAGATTAAGTAACTCTCTCTCTCTCTCTCTCTCTAGGTGAATATAAAGGTTATAATAAAGGTTATTTCAGTTAATGTTCATAAAAAGTTTTTTTTTTCTTTTCTTTTTCATAATTTTTTTAATGGTTTTAGTTTTAGTTGGCTATTATAAGCCTGGCTATGAGACAAACTATAGCTGTAGTGTGTGTGTGTGTGTACACGTGTACGTGTGCGTATGCGTGTGTAAAGAGTGTGTGTGTGTGTGTGAGAGTGTACGTGTGCGTGTGTAAAGAGTGTGTGTGTGCGAGTGCGAGTGCGAGTGTGAGTGCGTGTGCGTGTGTTTGTGTGTGTGTGTGTGTGTGTGTGTGTG
>NW_015505792.1:1014475-1019731 GCF_001515645.1 Sinocyclocheilus grahami
TGTGAGTGAGTGTGTGTGTGTGTGTGTGTGTGTGTGTGTATGTGTGTGATTAATGGATTGCTCTTTCCTCAGAATTTCATTCTTATTCATTCTTATTGAATTATTAATGTATAATATATGATATTATTTTATATTTAATATTTATATAATATTTTAATGGATAATATTATAGTATTATGTATATATATATATATATATATATATATATTATGAACAAACCGAGGGGGTGTTTTGAAAAAAATATATATATATTCCCATTAAAATATATCACAAATCACAGCAAATATAAGCTTTTTTTGGCAGCTGTTACAAAATAATTTTTAGCTTAAATATTCTGATTTGACCTTGAGATTAGATGGCTTCGAGATTTGACTTATGATAGTAGTCTACATGGTTACAGTAACACTAATAGTTCCCATTTGAATGCAAAATCAATCGGGAGTTAATTATATTTTGATCAGAATAACGAGACACTGTACATATTCAGTCCTGTTTGCTTCTGTTTATTTTTGATCAGTGCTTCGCTATACAAACATTTACTCCAAAAGTGCGCACATCATGTATTGACACGACACGTTTACCTCATATTTCTTTAAATAGAATAAAACCATAATTTCTTAATGACTCGCAGAAAGACGATTCTCTGCCGATCCATCTGTCAATATTGCGTTATCATAATTCCCACATTACGGTGACCGTAAACGTCTGCGTTCTGTTTTTTTTATTACATTTATGCGTCAGTTTATTATATACAATATCTGGATTAGGTCACAGTAGAGTGAGTTTTGAGCAAAAACATTGTGCATTAATCTGTATTTCTTTCTTTTTTTAAATGGTTTTAGTTTTAGTTGGCTATTATAACTCTGGCTATGAGACAGACTATAACTGTGTGATTAATGGATTGGTCTTTCCTCTGAATCTCAGTGGAGTCTCTGACCGTTATAGACCATAATTATGAAAAACCGAACCCTAGTAGGTCAATAACTCACAACTGTGTGTAAGTGTGTGTGTGTGTGTGTATTTCAGATGAGTTGTAATCATAGAGGGTAAAAGATTAGTCAATACAACACTCACACACACACACACACACACACACACACACACACACACACACACACACACACGCGCACACACACACGCACACACACTCTCACACACACACACACACACACACGCACGCACGCACGCACGCACACACACACATGAGCGAGGGCTTAGATTGAATTAGTTGTCATGTAACTGTAAACCCCTCTGCTAATGTAGATGAGGCCCTTTTTATTACACCGATTCTCTGTTTCTCATTTTAATTATCACTAGATGGAGGTTATTAATGGAGGTGTGTGTTTGACACGTCTGTGTTTCAGCGAGAGGTTTCATGTTTCAAACCCTGTGAGCTGCAGTTACTTTAGTCACAGTGTGTGTGTGTGCGTGTGTGTGAGAGAGAGAGAGTGTGTGTTTGTGTGTGTGTGTTGTTTTATTCCCAGACAATGATATTGTTACTGAGATGTTTCTCAACACTTTTGAGACTTAAGGGAATATTCAGTTCAGTACAAGTTCAGTTCAGTCGACAGCATTTGTGACATAATGTTTGATTAGTTCAAAAATGTATTTAGATTTGTCAAAAGAAGTTTGTTTAGTGTGCTTTACACTAAATTAATTTGAACATGCATGTTATTTATGTCTTGTGGCTATATTTTTGAAATGGTGAGAAACTGAGGCAAGACATTACAGACAAACATTGTTTTTATTGTGCACTGGTCGATTTTGGGACGTTTTACTTCATGTTTTACTTCAAAATACACAGCACTTTATCTATTTGCGTCTGTAGATTTCCATTAAAATACATATCTTTAAAAAAAATGTCCTCCAGTTTATCAGCACTTACACCAAAACTTAGAGTTTTATTATGAATAATGCATTTCTGTTCTGGAAATGTATATAAGTTAGCGCATATTTCCTGTGATTAATGCCTTTATTGTTAACACTGAGATCTCTAAGTTTTGATTGCAGACTTGTTTTGAGAGCACGGTTTGAGATGTGAAACATGTTTGAGAGACTAGAGTTTACAGAGGTGTTTCTCTTCATATTTTCCTCAAATGTCAAAGTGTTTGAGAAAAAATGTGCAAAACCGGAGTTTCAAAAGTGATCTCAAATTGTACTCTCAAAGCAAAAGTCTGCTGTCAGAAGTCAGAGAATTTAGTAGGAAATCAAATTCTCCTCTGATAAAAAACTGCTCCACATTCATTTTACAGCTCTGTGCTCTTACTGACAGCTATTGACTCAATTTAGAATAACTTCAAGAGAAACATCTGAGACCAAGCTGATGCTTAAACTAGATTTCTGTAGGAGTTACGATGTGGTTTTTATGATGTGGCCCTGATCCTGGTGTGGTTGCTGTGCGGTTGATCTAATTGCTTTCAGCGGAGAACTTTAAGCGATCTCATTTGAGATTTGTCTGTGAGTGTTGCTGCGTGACGGTGTTTCTGCCTCTGTGGCGGTCTTTGAGGTGTCGACCCACAAAAAACTACATTTAGAGAGAATCAGCAGCATAAAGGTGAAGTGAGTTTGAGCTGAATGCGCAGCGGTTGTGTGAGCTCCTCCTGAAGTTCTCTGGGAAACAGCTGCGTTTCTCTGATGACCAGTGCCTGGTTGCATGAAAGTCCGTAAGTATTTTGACTTAAGCGTATCCCTAAGGGGATTTCATTAAGAGTGTTACAACAAAGTTCTCATCCTTACTTAAGTGTTTATACTAAGTGTTTCACTGTAGTTTCTGGCAACTTATGGCAATGGGCGCCGTGGTTGCTATAGTTACTACACTGTAAAAAAAAATCCGTACAATTTACGGTAAAAACTGGCAGCTGTGGTTGCCAGAATTTTACTGTAAATAATACGGTAGCAACATCTTAGGTTTTACGGTTTTAACTTAAATTTACAGTTAAATACCGTAATTTCTTTAACTGATATACTGTTAATATACCAACCTATTGAAGTACTGTTTTGTATCTTTGTAATACACTGATAACCACCAAAAGCAGGCGGTGATGAGAAAGTCACATGATGAACCAAAGCCCATCACAAGCAGCTTTTAAATATTAACATATATAGAAGGTGCACAGCGTCATTCACACAAACACTAAACACCATCACGGTAACACACATGACACTGAAATAATGCAATAAACATTCATTTAACAACATTAGATGTAACATACAATCCTAATGTACAAACCTGATGAGAAGAAACATAGTTATTTCAACAAAAACAACAAAACAAAACATTAAATTTGAAATGTAACGCAGGGAATTCTGGGAATGTCAATTTACGGTTATTCACTGTAAATTATACAACTTTTTCATTTCCAAAAATGGTATACTACCGTAAAATTACATGTAATGTCCAATACCGTTTTTCACCGTATATAGTAGGGGAACTTACGGTTAACCATTTAGCAAGTTTTTACTGTAGCATTTTTACAGTTTTTACCGTTAAATTCACTGTAATTTTTTTACAGTGTACATCTCACAATAAGCAGAACATAACGAAACAACCACAGTTGCGCTAATATATTTGTGTAATGGAGAATACCAAGAGCACAGAACATATTTTCGATTATTAAAACGTGCCTTGGTACTTTCTCCTCTTCAATTAACCTAAAATCAGCCATTGCATTTGAGTTTAAGATGGCTCTTTTGGTCTCTTAAATTTATTAAGGTGAAATGGTTACTGAGGACTTTATAGCAACACTTAAGGGAACACTAATTGACCCTTAGGTTTTTTTCTTGCAACCCAAGTTTCACTAAGGGTTCGCTTAACCTTATAGGGATTTCTTAGCTTAAGGGCTTTCATGCAACCAGGCCCAGAACTCCACACGGAGACGATGCTTTAATTACCAGCTTCGTCCGTGATGCAATCCGTTGGCATGGTGACATTGATCCGTGTGTTAGCGGAGATGCCGTCATTTAATTCATGAGACGCTGTCTGTCTCGAAAAATGATTTCAGAGTGACACATTTGAGTTCAGTGGTTTTGTCGTCAGTGCAGAAATCCATATGTGTGTTTCTGAATGAAGAAAAACGTCAAATGCATGTGCAGGAACGCTTTACTGGATCTTAACCTCAAGTCTTTTAAGGTGAAACTGTAGATGCTGAACTCTCGAAATATCGTGTGTTTCTGAAATGCACTTAGTGGTGTTTGTTAAGACCACAATTACTGCTCGTGGTTCGTGTTTGAGAAACTCGTTGCCAGAAAACTGACACTACTGTTCAAACGTTTGGGGTCGGTGAGATTTTTGTATTTTTTTTTTAAAGAAATTGATACTTTCGTTTAGCAAGTAACATTGCAGTTACATTTCATATAAATGCTGTTCTTTTGAACTTTCTGTTCACCTGTGAATCCTGGAAAATAAAATGAATCACAGTTTCCATAAAAATATAAACCGTTTTCAACATTGATAATAATCAGAAATGTTTCTCGAGCAGCAGATCAGCATATTATACTGATTTCTGAAGATCATGTGACACTGAAGACTGGAGTAATGATGCTGAAAATACAGCTGCGCATCACAGAAATACATTACAGTTTAACAGAGATTCACAGAGAAAACAGCTGTTTTACACTGTAATAATATTTCACAATTTATACTGTATTTTTGATCAAATAAATGCAGAAAAGAGTCTTCTTTCAACATGTCTACCCGAGACTAGAATCTAGAGACTAGAATAACTTAAGGTTGAACTCTTTTGACTCAGTCGGATGAGTCAGTCGTGTGTTTTTCTGCTCGTTTTGTTCTTGTTCCTCTGGTATTTTGCCCTCATTGAGACCTGACGAATAAAAGACGACGCAGAGAACTCAATCAGTCTCTTTCTCTCCTGTTTTTTGTAAAGACGAGGAATAAACAGCGTTAACGCGGCAGGTTTTATCCGGCGGGTGATAATGGAGGACGAGTTTGTTTTCTTTGAAGAGCTCTTGACTGGCAAACTAAATCACCGGTGAAAATGTCACTGTTCTCCGGATGCTTCCACTCACTTCCATCCTGATAAACTGACTGTTTTTATCGACACTAGCCAGATGAAAAAGCTTCTCTGTGCTTTTTTTATTTTTTAAAGCGTTTTAAAAATTGTCTCTCTTAATGACTCATGGCATCGCTGCTGCTGTCGCCGTGACAACCATCTAACTACATCGTTACCGTAGAGACGGCAGCCTTGCCGGATGGAGTGTGTGTGTGTGTGAGTGTGTGTGTGTGTGTGTGTGAGAGAG
>NW_015505792.1:1019807-1024214 GCF_001515645.1 Sinocyclocheilus grahami
TGTGTGTGTGCGAGAGAGAGAGAGAGTGTGTGTGTGTGTGTGTGTGTGTGTGAGAGAGAGAGAGAGAGTGTGTGTGTGTGTGTGTGTGTTTGTGCGCGATTTTGTGACATATGAGGACACAAATGTGTATAATGACAAAAGTATGACAGGTATTACAAGGGGAAGGCGACTTTTCAGGACATTACCCCATGTCCCCACTTTTCAATGTCTTTTCAAAACACTTATAAATCATACAGAGTGAGTTTTTTTGAGAAAGTAAAAATGCAGAAAGTCTCCTCTAAAGGGTAGGTTTAGGGGTAGGGTTGGTGTAGGGCAATAGAATATACGGTCTGTACAGTATAAAAACCATTACGCCTATGGAGAGTCCCCACTTTTCACAAAAATGTGTGTATGTGTGTGTGTGTGTGTGTGTGTGTGTGAGTGAGTGTGAGTGTGAGTGTGAGTGTGTGTGAGTGTGAGTGTCACACATCATCCTTCAGCTCCACAGCTTTATGATGGCAAAGCTTAGTGCATCTGAAACACACACACACACACACACACACACACACACACACACACACACACACTCACACACAGCATGTTTTCAGAGTGTTGGACCATTTCATAGACAAACACAAGAAAGCAGAAGTGTCGAGGGTGTGTGAAGCATGTGAAATAGATCAGACAGAGACGTTGGAGATGTTTCATGGTCGTCTGAATTTCACAGCAGCAGATGGACCGATGACAATGAGACCAACCTGTGCGACAATAACAGGAACGCTGCTGTCGCTGTCGTCATGGCGACCGCCTCCAAAGATCCAAATGCACTTTTCTGCTATCTCACCAGAGCCACTCGAGTCGAGTAAGTTAGTAGCAGTTTAGCTCCATTTATCTGATGAGTTCTGGTGAAACTCTAGTTTACACTTCATTCATCTTCTGATCATGTGCCTCTTTATCAGTGCAGCAGTTTTTGGCTCTGTCCCCACAACTAAAAATATTTTTTTGAACTTGCAAAAATTGCAAATACCAATGAAAACGTACAAAAATGACAAATACCAATTAAAACATACAAATTTGCAAATACCCATTAATACTTACAAAACTGCAAAACGTACGAAATTGCAAATACCAATTAAATCTTACAAAAATTACAAATACCAATAAAAACTTACAAAATTGCAAATACCAATTAAAACGTACAAAATTAGCAAAACCACTGAAAACTGAGAGATTTAGCAGCTCTGCTTAAAACTGCTGACATTAAAGCATTTAAATCTACTAGGACCAGTAAATGAGGCTGCTTTACTCTGTTTCACTGTAAAAAATGATTTTTTGAAGTTGTAAGCAAAGATTATTGAAGTACATTTTACAAGAAAATACTTTGTCGTTCTACTTCAAAATTTCACATATAATTCAATATAACTTGCCATATCGGTGTAATTATTTGTGAAATTTACTAGCTGTTTCTGAGTGAAAATTGTGAAAGCTACACCAATGTTTCTTGGTGTATTTAATGAGCTCACTATTATCTCTTTAAGCTCACGTTGAGCTCACTATTATCACTATAAACTGTCAGTGAAATTGGATGTTGACAGATTGAACTTTTTTTACATCGTTTGAACATATGTATTTATAATCCTTATAATTCGTGTTGGATGATTTTTTTTAATGGCGATGCATTCTGGGATGGTCCTAACCTTATCTTATTAATGATGCTGTTGAATGTTCAGCTCTGTTATGTAAGCGTTGTGCTGAAGCGCTGTTGTTTCTTATTTGTTGAGTAAGTGCTCGTTTTCGGCCCTCCGGCGCACAAACGAGCAGAAAATCTCTGCTGCATTCGCTTTCATTTCCCTGCGGCCAAAGCTCGGAGATTGCGCTCCTATCCACCTGTCATCATCTTGTTACCGCGGCGACAGGCTCCCTGGTGATGGTTGCCGGGCTGCTTGTGGAGATTTGCTGTGCTGTCGAGATGCGTTTCTTCGGTCACCACGGGAACAGAGCCGGAGGTGGCAGCACATATGTGTGTGTGTGTGTGTGTGTGTGTGTGCATGTTGGAATGTCACTTGAATGTATGTGTGTTTGTGTGTGTGTGTGTGTGTATGTGTGTGTTTTAGATCAGTGATTTTTAACTGGTTTTGCTTCCAGACAGATTTTGTATTGCAAACTCATTGTGTTTGGCCTTAACATCAAACAGTGAATGCATTATTATACTTAATAGTTAATTATTAATGCAATGAAAAATTCAACAGGTTTGTCTTGATGGTTTCTAAATGTCTGTTGAATTTGACTGTTTGACTGGAGTTCAGCACAAACTATATTTATTCTCACTCGATGTAAATCTGTTTTCATGTCGTTTCTTTCATCAATGGTTTTTAGCAGTATCAGATGAATTTGTGCTGAAATGCAAATCTGAGATGCATTTCTGAGCCATGTTATGATATTTATTTGTAGTATTTTTGTCTTGTTTTCAATTACGAGTAAAAATTCTTTAAAAAAAAAACCCCAACAAAAATAATTTGCACATAAGGAAATTAAAACCTTTGAAACAATGATTTTCTTTCTCAGTATTTTTGTATATAAATATCTAAACATTCTTAAAAGGCACCTGTTATGCCCCTTTTTACAAGATGTAATATTGGTCTTGGGTGTCCCCAGAATGAGTCTGAGAAGTTTCAGCTCAAAATACCTCACAGATCATTTATTATAACATCTGGAAACTGTCATTTTTGGGGCGTTTGTAAAATTAGCTGTTTTGGTGTGTATCACTTTAAATGCAAATGAGCTGCATATTCCCGGGCCATCAGCCGGTAGAAGCAACATGTGCAACATGTGCAAGAGCACCGGTGTTCAGCCGCACATATGGGAAGCCTAATGCACTGAAAGTAGGACGAAGCAGCGGAAACTATAGCAATGCAGGGCTGTCAATCAGCCGCTGTGGGCGGGGCCTGTGCAATGTGATGTCACATTGCTTAGTGAATTAAAACAGCAGGCCTAATGAAACTGATTTGGTTTAATGAGTGGATTTGTATCATTGTTGGGTGCTTGTGTTCACACACTGCTAACACACATTTATGTGCTAACACCATGTAAAAGTGAATTTTGCATAATAGGTGCCCTTTAAATCAAGCTAGAGTTACTTCAGATGGAAAATTACTATACTTAAGATATAAAGTATTGTTTTTTTATTTTATTAAATGTATTGAGATTAAGTGAGTTTAAGCTTAAAACAATCAAAATGATCCATCAGTGTGTAAACAAAATAAGTTTAGTTTTCTCACCACACTAACAGGTATTATATATATGTTTTTTTTCTTATTTAAACCATAAACCCACTTACTTTTGATAAATTTTTTCAGAAAACTAGACTTAATATCAGTTATTTTGATAACATTTATTGTTTTTAATTTAATATTTGTAATCATTTCTATATTTATATTTTCTGTTTTCATTTTAATATTAGTTAAAGTTTTAGTAATTTAGTTTTTTGTAAGTTTGTCAACTATTTTAATTATTTTAATGTGTGTGTATGTGTGTTTGTGTGTATATATATATATATATATATATATATATATTAGTATATAGTTAGTACATAAAGATAAACAAAATTAAAATGTCTTGGAAACAACAATAAAAAGTTTTTTTATTTTATTTTATTTCAAGAAACGAGGATTTTTTTGAAAAATGGAAAAAAATTAAAAGGTTTTTATTTTAGCTTCAGTTTTAGTTTGAATTAACTACAATAACCTTGCCAAATATCTAATTAATCTTTCCAAATATCTAATGTAAATGTTTCTCCATTTAATAATGATTAGATATTTATACTGGAAAATCAGACAAAATTACTCAGGAAGAACATTTTAAATAATTAGTAGCATGTTTTAGTTTCCTAATGTGTGAATTGTTTTTAATTTTTCTTTGAGTTTTTTTCTCGTTTAACTTTGTGTCCATAATTGTCCCTGCAGTAAATCTTGATTTTGATCGGATCCACTCTATAAAATCCCTAAATTGTTCGGTGCGCTCTTGTCTGGAGTGGAAACTCGTAACACTCAAACTTATGGCGTGTGTTTTTATGGGGATATAAAACCGATGCGGCGCTGCAGATGATGCTCGGCGTCTCTCCACCTGAGATGGGTTTTTAAAGCCTCCATCTCTGTTTTAAGCTCTCCGGTGAGTGTTTGGAGACGTTTGACCTCGCTGGCGCTCTCATGCAGGATTCTGAGTCACCCCGAAGTCGAGGGTCGCGTAAAAACACAACCGAGCCGCCGCCGGCCGCAGATGAGTGCTTTACCTTTGACCTTTTGGGATTTTGTCTGATTACGTAACACAAAAAGTGTAGAGATTCACTCTGGAGAGGTGAGAGAGACATGAACACACACACACTCACTCACTCACTCACTCACACACACACACACTCACACACACACACAC
>NW_015505792.1:1026555-1027647 GCF_001515645.1 Sinocyclocheilus grahami
AGAGAGAGAGAGAGAGAGAGAGAGAGAGAGAGAGAGCGAGAGAGAGAGAGAGAGAGAGTGTGTGTGTGAGAGAGAGAGAGAGAGAGAGAGAGAGAGAGCGAGAGAGAGAGAGAGAGAGAGTGTGTGTGTGAGAGAGAGAGAGAGAGAGAGAGTGTTTTCATTTCACGTTATCATAGTTTTTGTTAATATTTTGAATTAGATTTTTCACTTTAGTTAAAGTTATGGAGACATTTTGCTATTTTTATTATTCATTTTTTTTAGAAATGTCTTTAAAATGATGTCTTTTAAAATAATTTTTTATTAAATAGTTTTTGTTAATGTTTTGAATGAGTTTTTTTATATATTTTTTCCTGCTTTCAATTTAATTTTAGTTAAACCTTTTTATTTAATTTAGTTATTTTAGTACATCAAGTAAAACTTGATAAAAAGGAGACATTTTGGCAACTGACTGAATATAAAATAATTGGAAGTTTTTTAAAATTTAAAATTGTATTTGTATTAATTTAATTATTTTGTATTTTATTTTATTTCAGTTAATGTTTATTACAGGCTGCTTATTTCAAGTAGCATTTTCAAATGCTCTTACTTGACTAAAAAACTAAGTGACAGTGCACCTGGAAAAGCATCAGAAGTGGCTGTGAAGATGCAAAGCAGGCGTTCAGTGCAGGTGCAGCTGAGATGAGACGTAATTGCATTTAATGCAGTGTTTGTGTAATGCAGAGTTATGCTGCGAAACATTCAGAAATCAGAAGTCAAGCCAGACCACATCTGAACTCTTCCCTCTGAATATGTTATCTGGTAAGCGGTCAGTCGCAGTCCTTATGATCAGGTTGCAAATATTAAAATATATAAAAAAATATAAACAATCTATTAAATATAAATAATCTTTTAAATATCAGTAAATTAAAAGAAAACCCTAAATGTACAGGTACATTGAAAAACATTTGGTGTAGGATTTATTTTGAAACAGTTTCCACTTTGAAAAATTTCTTGTAAAATGTATAATTATTTATAGTGTGTATATATATATATATATATATATATATATATATATATATATATATATATATATATATATATATATTAATATAT
>NW_015505792.1:1027730-1035428 GCF_001515645.1 Sinocyclocheilus grahami
ACTTTGAAAAATTTATTATAAAATGTATAATTATATATAGTGTATATATATATATATATATATATATATATATATATATTAATCTAAATATTATATATTAATATTTAAATTAGATTTTATTTTAATTGAACTTTTAGTAATTCTGTTATGTGCTTTTGTCATTTGTAGTTTCTTTTTTAATATTTAGGCTCATTTTTATTTATTATTTTTTTTTTTTAAAGCTAGTAAATGTAACGTATAATTACAAAAAAAAAACTAAAAGTCAAGTAGCACTTTAAACTAAGCACGGACGTTTCAAGGAGAAAAACTGAAATAGTATTTTCTTGTAAAACGTGTTCCACTAATCTTCAAAAATTACTTTTTATTTATTTTTTGATCATGTGTGGATGTTTGAATGCTGGAATAAATATAAAAAGGCAAGAGTTTTGTCCGAGTTTTGTGTGTCTAACTGCAAATACTCGTGCAATATTAAGATCTAAAACTCTGCTGCTGTTGTTTATGCGTTCATACAGTTGACTTTATTCATGTTGAGCTTATTTCCGTGAGCGTGTTTGATTCTGAGGCTGTTGATGTGTGAATCTCTCAGTGTGACTCCAGTGGAAATGATGCTTTATATGGAAGCGCGTGTGAAACTCAAACGAAGTGTTTTTAGCTCAAACGGGGCTTTATGGAGCGCAGAATCTCAGCCTCCAGAAAGAGCCGAACGGGGAAGTTTGTTCTTCTGTGGCGAAGGCAAAAAGCAAAGTTTGTCTTCTTCCTCCCACTGGCGAATGAGAAAGGAAACAGACGCTCCCGCTGTCTTCCTGCGTCATCGCCGCCGCTCCGTATCCGTGGCAACCTCGCCTCCCCATCCCTGCTTCTCATCGCCGCGGCAACCTGAATCAAAAGGCTGAGAAATCTTTTGACACTTGAGGTGGTTTCCTGCAGGACGCAAAACCATCAGCGCCTGCTTCTTTCTCCTCACTCTTCTTTCCTCTCGGTTGCTGCTAAAAATAAATCTTTCCATCGGTTCTTGATTCGATTTTAAGGGTTTAAAAGCTCTCTGTGTTTCATTAGAAGTTCTTCAGCGCTTACTGTGAAATACTGAGGTGGTGAAAACCAGCTTGATAATGCTGTGGCGCTTCTGGAGTAGATTTGAGTTTTAAACGAGCATTTCATGATGCTAATCATCAGATCTTTTGAGTTGTTCAGCAAAAAAGAGAGCTGAAGCTATTTCTCATTTTCATTTAGTTTAACTTGATGAGCTAAAATACGTAAAACTGGAATAAAATTAATATAGACATATTTAAATAATAATAATAACAATGACAAAAGCACAAAATTTAAGTTCAACTGAAAATACGAAAATAAAAAATCTAAATATTTAAAAACATATGATTTTAATGTTAATATTATATAGCACCTTTCATTTGTGAAGTATTTCTGGATTATACAAATATACTGAAAATATTGGTGTACAAACTATTTTTAAATTTCACAATTAATTACAAAGATACCGCCAATAAAACATTGAATTAAACACGAAATGTTGAAGTAGAAAGACTGAAATAGTTGAATTAATTAATTGATTAAAAAATGTATTATACTTATCATTTATTTCCATTTAGTATACAATAATATTTAGAATGAGCTTTGATTTTCATATTTTCAGAATTCATTTTAGAAATTTTTGTTTTCTTTCTTTTGTCATTTGTATATTCTTTATATGCACATATATTTTATTTTGCTAAATTTTTATTTCAGTTTTCATTTTACTACTTAAACTGATTTATTCACTTAGTTGCCAAGGCAACATTTCTAAGTTTTCAATATAATATTGTTATTTTATTTTACTATTATTTCACAGTTTTTAATGACCGAAAATGATTGTTCATAGTTTACTTCAAGTATTTTGTTACTTCGTTTTTTAAAAAATATATATTTCTTTTTATCTTTCTTTTTATTTCAGTTTTAGTTTTAGTACTTCAATAATTCCGTTATTTGTGCTGCATGTCCAACATAAAACTATAGTATTATTATTATTGTTTGTATAAAATCACTCAGGAAATCTTGAGGTCCTTTCCTTTCCTTCCTTCAGAAAACTGCTGATAAAAGCATCTATTCTCCTCGTGTTCTCTCCTTTGCATTTGTGAAGTATTTCTGGATTATACAAATACACTGAAAATATTGGTGTACAAACTATTTTTAAATTTCACAATTAATTACAAGATACCGCCAATAAAACATTGAATTAAACACGAAATGTTGAAGTAGAAAGACTGAAATAGTTGAATTAATTAATTGATTAAAAAATTTATTATACTTATCATTTATTTCCATTTAGTATACAATAATATTTAGAATGAGCTTTGATTTTCATATTTTCAGAATTCATTTTAGAAATTTTTGTTTTCTTTCTTTTGTCATTTGTATATTCTTTATATGCACATATATTTTATTTTGCTAAATTTTTATTTCAGTTTTCATTTTACTACTTAAACTGATTTATTCACTTAGTTGCCAAGGCAACATTTCTAAGTTTTCAATATAATATTGTTATTTTATTTTACTATTATTTCACAGTTTTTAATGACCGAAAATGATTGTTCATAGTTTACTTCAAGTATTTTGTTACTTCGTTTTTTTAAAAATATATATTTCTTTTTATCTTTATTTTTATTTCAGTTTTAGTTTTAGTACTTCAATAATTCCGTTATTTGTGCTGCATGTCCAACATAAAACTATAGTATTATTATTATTGTTTGTATAAAATCACTCAGGAAATCTTGAGGTCCTTTCCTTTCCTTCCTTCAGAAAACTGCTGATAAAAGCATCTATTCTCCTCGTGTTCTCTCCTTTGCTCCTCATTTGTTGCTCCGTTATGTTATGTTCTGGCTTGGTGAAGCAGCTTTGGCTCTACAGTAAGAGCTGTTGTTTTATGCTTATCTTCTGGCTCTGTTTCTCGAGTTGAGCGAAGGGTCAGATCTCTTGAATACACTCTTAAAAATAAAGGTTCTTCACGATGCCACAGAAGAACCTTTTTGTCTAAATGGTTCCATAAAGAAGCTTTAACATCTGAAGAACCTTTCTGTTTCACAAAAGCTTCTTTGTGGTGAAAGAAGGTTCTTCAGATTATAAAAAGGTAAGAAAGAGATGGTTCTTTAAAAAACCTTTGACTGAATGCTTCTTTGTGGAACCAAAAATGGTTCTTCTATGGCATCGCTTGAAGAACCTTTTGAAGCACCTTTATTTTTAAGAGTGTACGGAGGAGTTTATTTACATAGAAGGTCATTTCTGCTGGAATATTGAGTGAAAGATTTGCATCGGACGGGATGTAATCTGTCTTCTGGAGTCTGAAGACTGACACCTGCACATATATACGACTACATCTGTGTTTCTTCCAAAGGCTATGCAGAGGATTATGGGAAATGTAGTGAATGCAGTTCACTCCTTTAAATCATATTTAATTCATGTTTGTCATGTTAGTATGATATAATGGCACGTGGGAAGTGTTGTTAACTATTCTGGGATATTGTGGTTAACTAAAACTTAAACCATTAAAAATAATAAAAATAAAAATTGGTACTTAATTAAAAAAATTCAGATTCCATATCACCATATACATCATTTTGTTTACCTTGATGTACTAAAATAGCTAAAACTTAAATAAAATTAATTTTAAAAATATATAGACTTTTTTAAAAGCTCAGTAATAAAGTCACAAAATATTAAACTTTAAATAAAGTTACAAATGAAAATGGAAAATACAAAAAATTACAATAACTAAAAATATCTTACTGATTCTAAAATAACTAATGCCATTTCAAAACAAACAAACACAAAAGAAATCAAATGAGATGAATCATATTTCACAATTATTCACATATATATTACAGAAAGTAACTATTGTGACGTGTTATTTTGGCATTCCTTATACTATTATTGTATTATTAATATTTTGAATTAGCTTATATTTTCATAATTTGTTTTGTTTTAATTTTAGTTTAAGTTTTATTAATAAAATGTTTACAAATATTTAATAAAACTTAGTTTATTTAAAACATGTTTATTTTATTTTAGCAACATTTCTAATATTGATTCAGTTCAACATAATTTACATATGTTCTAAACATATTTAAACATTTTCTTAACATATTTAAAATATAAAACACATTTAAACATTCATGTAAAAAGTAATTATAAACAGTTATATAATGACAAAAACACACAACAGAATGACTAAATCTTTAATTAAAATGAAAACTAAAATGAAAATTGAAATTAAAAAAAGACATAAAAGAAGCTATGATAGTGTCTCAGTTTTATTAATATGATGCCCTGGTACACAGGGTGCTTCGCTCCACTTAACCGCATTTAAATCTGTAGATATTAATATAACTTTATTTCCCAGGTGAATTACAGGTGACAGATGTTGCTGTTCTTAGTCATAAAATCTACATAAATCTGAATAATTAATGTAACACCTACAGGCGCATGAAGTGTGTATGTTTTGCTGTGAGATGCAGAGACATTGATCTCTGTGATGTTAGTGTTTCTTTAGTTGAGTGAAAGTGAAGCAGGATTGAGCAGGATTTCATATCACTCGGCTGCGGATGCTCTCGTATTGTTTCGGCTCATTTGCTCACTGACATCAACAAGACACGCAAAACCTGCGCCGAACACATGCAGAGACGAGCTGTGTGTGTGTGTGTGTGTGTGGGCGTGTTTGTGTCTGCGTCTGTGTCAGTGTCAGTGTGAGTGTGAGTGTCTGTGTCTGTGTCTGTGTCTGTGTCTGTTAATTAATGTAACACCTACAGGCGCATGAAGTGTGTATGTTTTGCTGTGAGATGCAGAGACATTGATCTCTGTGATGTTAGTGTTTCTTTAGTTGAGTGAAAGTGAAGCAGGATTGAGCAGGATTTCATATCACTCGGCTGCGGATGCTCTCGTATTGTTTCGGCTCATTTGCTCACTGACATCAACAAGACACGCAAAACCTGCGCCGAACACATGCAGAGACGAGCTCTGTGTGTGTGTGTGTGTGTGTGTGGGCGTGTTTGTGTCTGCGTCTGTGTCAGTGTCAGTGTGAGTGTGAGTGTCTGTGTCTGTGTCTGTGTCTGTGTGAGTGTCAGTGTCAGTGTCAGTGTGAGTGTCTGTGTCTGTGTCTGTGTGAGTGAGTGTCAGTGTGAGTGTCAGTGTGAGTGTCAGTGTGTGTGTCTGTGTCTGTGAGTATCTGTGTGTGTCTGTGTCTGTGTGTATGTGTGTGTGTCAGTGTGAGTGTGAGTGTGAGTGTGTGTGTGTGTGTGTGTGTGAGTGTGTGTGTATGTGTGTGTCTGTGTGAGTGTCTGTGTCAGTGTGAGTGTCTGTGTCAGTGTGAGTGTCTGTGTCAGTGTGAGTGTCTGTGTCAGTGTGAGTGTCTGTGTCAGTGTGAGTGTCTGTGTCAGTGTGAGTGTCTGTGTCAGTGTGAGTGTCTGTGTCAGTGTGAGTGTCTGTGTCAGTGTGAGTGTCTGTGTCAGTGTGAGTGTCTGTGTCAGTGTGAGTGTCTGTGTCTGTGTCTGTGTGAGTGTCAGTGTGAGTGTCAGTGTGTGTGTCTGTGTCTGTGAGTATCTGTGTGTGTCAGTGTGAGTGTCAGTGTGAGTGTCTGTGTCAGTGTGAGTGTCTGTGTCTGTGTGAGTGTCAGTGTGAGTGTCTGTGTCTGTGTGAGTGTGAGTGTCTGTGTGTGTCTGTGTCTGTGAGTATCTGTGTGTGTCTGTGTCTGTGAGTATCTGTGTGTGTCTGTGTGAGTGTCTGTGTGAGTGTGAGTGTATATGTGTGTCTGTGTGAGTGTCTGTGTCTGTGTGAGTGTCTGTGTCTGTGTCTGTGTGAGTGTGAGTGTCTGTGTGCGTCTGTGTCTGTGAGTATCTGTGTGTGTGTGAGTGTGTGTGTCTGTGTGAGTGTCTGTGTGAGTGTGAGTGTATGTGTGTGTCTGTGTCTGTGTGAGTGTGAGTGTCTGTGTGCGTCTGTGTCTGTGAGTATCTGTGTGTGTGTGAGTGTGTGTGTCTGTGTCTGTGTGTGTGTCTGTGTGTGTCTGTGTCTGTGTGTGTCTGTGTGAGTGTGAGTGTGTGTGTGTGTCTGTGAGTGTGAGTGTATGTGTGTGTCTGTGTGAGTGTCAGTGTCAGTGTCAGTGTCTGTGTCTGTGTCTGTGTCTGTGTGAGTGTCTGTGTCTGTGTGAGTGTGAGTGTCTGTGTGCGTCTGTGTCTGTGTGAGTGTGTGTGTGTGTGTGTGTGTGAGTGTCTGTGTGAGTGTGAGTGTGTGTGTGTGTGTCTGTGAGTGTGAGTGTATGTGTGTGTCTGTGTGAGTGTCTGTGTCTGTGTCAGTGTCTGTGTCTGTGTCTGTGTCTGTGTGAGTGTCTGTGTCTGTGTGAGTGTGAGTGTCTGTGTGTGTCTGTGTCTGTGTGAGTGTGAGTGTGAGTGTCTGTGTGTGTGTCTGTGTGAGTGTGAGTGTGTCTGTCTGTGTCTGTGTGAGTGTCTGTGTCTGTGTCTGTCTGTGTGTGTGTGTGTGTGAGTGTGTCTGTGTGTGTGTCTGTGTGTGTGAGCGTGTGCGTGTGCGTGAGAGAGAAAGAGAGAGTCAGTGTGTGTTACAAAAGATTTCTGTTTCAAATAAATTCGGTTCTTTTGAACTTTCTATTCATCTGTGAATCCTGAAAAATAAAATGTATCACGGTTTCCACAAAAATATTGTGCAGCACGACTGTGTTCAACATTGATAATAATCAGAAATGTTTCTCGAGCAGCAGATCAGCATATTATCATGATTTCTGAAGATCATGTGACACTGAAGACTGGAGTAATGATGCTGAAAATACAGCTGCGCATCACAGAAATACATTACAGTTTAACAGATATTCACATAGAAAACTGATATTTTAAATTCTAAAAATGTATCAGTATTTTTACTGAAACTTCTATAAAAAGAAAAACATTAAATGAACAGTTGAACAGAAGTGTTTGTATTTAAATGTAAATGTAAATGCTTAACATTTTCTTAAAGGTGTAGGTTTGCCTGTAGTCATTATAATTAATCAAAATGTATAGTCTGTATATACAGATCAATATGATGGTTAAATATAATGCCAGTTGGCTTAAAACAGTTGTCTTGTGCATCTAACATTATTTCAAAGAGCTTTGTGCTTTCTTGAATTATAATGCTTGCATTTTTGATGAACTTATATTAAATGGCTGAATGAAATATATGTTCTTTAAAACTTAATTTGTCACGCTCCAAATCAGCTATAAAAATACAATATTTTCCTTTATATATATTCATATCTATTTGATCTTAAAATCCTGATTTTAAAAAGGCTCATGGACTCATTATGTGTGTGTGTGTGTGTGTGTGTGTGTGTGTGTGTGTGTGTGTGTGTGTGTGTGTGTGTGTGTAAGGGATGGAGTAAGTGAGTAAGTGGATTTTAAATGCACGATGTGGAGGCAAAGAACTGCCCGACGTGAAACGCCCCACAACCTGCTTATTCCATGGTCATTTGCCAAGTTATTGACAAGTTAAAATTAGTATGCTCTTTGCAGCGCAATATTTGACCGAATGGGAAAAAATTACAGTTTTTTTTGTCAGTTACGCACGTTAGTATTCTGCCCACTTCAAATCAGACACAGAGATGAAATAGTGCGTTTATTTACATGTATTTCAATTAATTATCGATCGAGAGAGAGAGAGAGAGAGAGA
>NW_015505792.1:1035467-1042746 GCF_001515645.1 Sinocyclocheilus grahami
TAAAAAATCTGTGAGTCTTTCTGTGTGTGTGTGTGTGTGTGTGTGTGTGTGTGTGTGTGTGTGTGTGTGTGTGTGTGTGTGTGTGTGTGTGTGTGTGTGTAAGGCATGTAGTAAGTAGTTGAGCTGTTCTGGTAATCTCTCTATTTCTGTCTCTGGTTCTCTGTGTGCCTTCTTCTGGCTGTCAGGCTGATTTCACACAGTTCTGTCATGTGTTTGCGTCTCGGATTTGTTTCACTTGCTCTCTCAATCCGTCGTTCACTGTTTGGCATCAGTAACGTCAACATGTCAGGTGTGTGTGTGTGTGTGTGTGTGTGTGTGTGTGTGAGAGTGAGTGAGTGAGTGAGTGAGTGGGGGAGTGAGTGAGTGCGTGTGTGTGTGTGTGTGTGTGTGTGTTTGTGTGTGTGTGTATGATAGTGTGTGTGTGAGTGTGCGTGTGAGTGGGCGTGTGTGTGAGTGTGTGTGTGTGTATGATAGTGTGTGTGTGAGTGTGCGTGTGAGTGGGCGTGTGTGTGAGTGTGTGTGTGTGTATGATAGTGTGTGTGTGAGTGTGCGTGTGAGTGGGCGTGTGTGTGAGTGTGTGTGTGTGTATGATAGTGTGTGTGTGAGTGTGCGTGTGAGTGGGCGTGTGTGTGAGTGTGTGTGTGTGTATGATAGTGTGTGTGTGAGTGTGCGTGTGAGTGGGCGTGTGTGTGAGTGTGTGTGTGTGTATGATAGTGTGTGTGTGAGTGTGCGTGTGAGTGGGCGTGTGTGTGAGTGTGTGTGTGTGTATGATAGTGTGTGTGTGAGTGTGCGTGTGAGTGGGCGTGTGTGTGAGTGTGTGTGTGTGTATGATAGTGTGTGTGTGAGTGTGCGTGTGAGTGGGCGTGTGTGTGAGTGTGTGTGTGTGTATGATAGTGTGTGTGTGAGTGTGCGTGTGAGTGGGCGTGTGTGTGAGTGTGTGTGTGTGTATGATAGTGTGTGTGTGAGTGTGCGTGTGAGTGGGCGTGTGTGTGAGTGTGTGTGTGTGTATGATAGTGTGTGTGTGAGTGTGCGTGTGAGTGGGCGTGTGTGTGAGTGTGTGTGTGTGTATGATAGTGTGTGTGTGAGTGTGCGTGTGAGTGTGTGTGTGTGTGTGTGTGTGTGTGATAGTGTGTGTGTGTGTGTGTGGTCAGTGACGTCAGTGTGTTTGGTTTGAAACACCGGGAAATTTATTTCTGAAAGGTATCTATTGCCTAGTTCTACAAAGTATTAAGTGTGAAATACACGTGTTAAGAAAACACTGAAAAATAATGCATCTAAAATTCAAATGTTTTAAAATAATATTTAGTCTATTTTAAGATTTACACATCAGTCTCATAAAAATATTTTATCAGATTCACTTTTTGTAAAACCTAAAACACAGTAATTTTAATAAATGTAACTAAAATGAAACAAAAATTTGAACAAAACAAAAATTCCTATGTAAATCTAAAAATACACATTAATTGTGTATGTAGTTTGTTGTTGTATCAATCTCATACCAAATTTTAGATTCAATTCAATTTAAAGTTATTGTAAATTTTGACTAAAACATAAAATATATTTACATGAAACTGCACAAATATGATATAATTTGCTATGTAAATCTTAAGATATACATTCAAATTTTGTATATAGTTTATTGTTCTATCAATCTCATAACAAAATTAAATCAGGTCTAACTAAATTTAAAATGTTTGTTAATTTTAACTAAAAACTTAAATTTAGGGTTAGGGTTAGGTTTTCACGATCACTCGTTTTTTAATTTAATATTGAAATCTGAAAAATGAAAAAACGGCATATTTTTCCTTTTTGTCATTTGTCCAAACACCGAGAATTTGGCTTCATTTTTCATTTTTACGTTCAGGTATAGAAAACGAATAAGCAACTTAAATATTCGATCTCTACATGTGGGCGGGAATGAAACGCCCCTCTCCGCTGATTGGTCAACCAAGCATTTAATAGTCCTAAAAAAACATAATAAGAGTCCTCCGCTTCTATGGATTCTTAACGTGTTTATTTCTACTACATTTGATCTCTTTCTCTTCATCTAAACAGCCAGATTAACGACTGGCTTGACACAAACCGTACCGAGGCAGAGCCTAGACAGATCTTTCTTTTGTCTAGGCATAAATTCTGCAACCTACCCATGAAATATTAGTTTATCTAATAAATATTAATTTACTTCGCACCTGCACTCACAACTACCTACTAGCCTACATCTTTGGCACACCGCCTGAATTATTATAGCTAACCTCCTTTTAAAATCTGTGTGGCAAAGCTGCGCGATGCACTGCAGCGTGGGGAGAATGTATTGTAGACAAGCGCAGACCACTATTAATTTATGTGAACATATGTAGACAATAAACTGAGTTTATTTATATTGAGTATTGGCCAGCTGAGAACTGTGTTTGTGTGCAGGTTTGTCTGTATGAAGCTCATAATGACGTCTACAGTCTAAAACACCTTCACTAATTGAGAGAAACCTGCTATAGAAAATGTTTGGATGAGTTGAAGACTAGCGTTTGCTGATCTTCAGGTAAATGTGAGATTGATTGGTAATGATGCAGTAATTGAATCCTCTGGACAGACGGATGCTTTGTGAGTCCAAAACTGATCCGATCCAGAGAATAAAGCACGCCGTCCGAAAGCCAGATATTAAATATGCCACGTCCTGCACTTCCACAGCCATTTATTTCTCACATCTAATGTCGTTCGGGGTTAGTTCTGGTTATTTTCCACTGATCTTTGCTGTTAAACAGAGGGTTTTTATTGCTGATCTCTGTTATTGGCTTTACTGATTCTACTGATGGTGATGTTCGTGTGAATCGCTTAGTTTAGGATGAATCGCTTTGGATCAAAGCATCAGGCGAATTAATAAATGTATAGATGCAAGAATCGTCTCTCACAGAACTTGCAGAGGGCACGAAAAATCCTCAGGTTTTCATCGCAGAAGAAGTCGTTCGTTTAGATTCTAGGTGTCCTCTCTGCTCCAGAGCAGAAATACTTCAGCGGGATTTATTTCGCAGCGTTCTCCAGATGCCAGAGACAGAATGAGATACTGCCGGCCTTGCAAACACACCCTCTGTTTAGTTTCTCTCTTTGTCTTTTGACGTTTTTGTATATCTGGAGTTTCTACAGTGATTGTGCTTACAGCAGATAGTCAGGTGGAAATACCACGGTACTTTGATATATACCATTCCTGTAGCTCTCAAACAGTGGATCAGGGGAAGGTCATGGGTTTGATTCCCAGGGAAAGCAGATAATCAAATATGAAGCTTGAATGCAATGCAAGTCGCTTTGGATGAACGTTTCTGCCAAATGCATGAATATAAAGAACATGAAACTGAATAATACACTTTGAAAACATGTTTTGGCTCAACAAAACAATTAATGCAAAACAACGTACTAACTAACAAACTACATTGAGTTAGTAGAACTTAATTTGTAGAATTAAATTGTTTTCATTACTGAAGAAAATTACGTTTACTTATACAGTGGGGCAAAAAAGTATTTAGTCAGCCACCAATTGTGCAAGTTCTCCCACTTAAAAAGATGAGAGAGGCCTGTAATTTTCATCATAGGTATACCTCAACTATGAGAGACAAAATGAGAAAAAAAAATCCAGAAAATCACATTGTAGGATTTTTAAAGAATTAATTGGTAAATTCCTCGGTAAAATAAGTATTTGGTCACCTACAAACAAGCAAGATTTCTGGCTCTCACAGACCTGTAACAACTTCTTTAAGAGGCTCCTCTGTCCTCCACACGTTACCTGTATTAATGGTATCTGTACTGCAACTCATTTGACCTTAAATAGAAAATTCCTTTATATAAACGTGCCTGCCAAATGCATAAATGTAAATAGAAGTTTTAAATATTTAATACCATTATATAAAATATAAATGTATATATAAATACCATGAAACTGAATGATATACTTTTAAAAACTTGTTTTGGCTTCAAATGAAAACGAATGCTAAACAATTTCTAATGAAACTTAATTTGTAGAATAAACACAATTTTTTTGATTACTCAAGGAAATTTATAAAAAATAATAAAATGAAATAAATCAAGTTGTTCCAAAAATTTTATTACGTTACTACAACTTATTTAACCTTGAATGCAATTTAAGTCATTTTAAATAAAACTTCCTGCCAATTGCATAAATGTAAACATAAACACAACATATAAATATACAATATATATTTCGTTTATATAAAATATTAGTTTAAATGTAAATACCATAAAACTGAATTATATACTGAATTATAACAAATGTCTTGGCTTGACTAAATAAATAAATAAAATAAACGTGTCAGTTATGACAACTTCTATAATAAGATTATGTTCGACCAACTAGTGAGAGCATTATTTATACAATAAACTGAAATATTTTAAGTTGATTACTCAAAAAACAAAAAAAGAGTTGTTCCAAAAAGTTGCTACAACTTATTTAGAAAAAAATAAATCAAATAACAGAAATTTTGGTTTAAATTTCACACAATATTAAATTAGTGTAATGATCAATATTATTAGTGTATGTCAACAGAATTAATCGAAACAATGTTTTAAGCTTAAAAGATTTGACTAAATCGATAAATAGAATTTCTAATGTAGAATTTAATAAATAACAAATATAATTTTAAACTTGCAACATGCATTTGAGTTGTGGTAGCTGCGACTGAGTTATACCATGTTCATATTTATATGCTTCAAATAATACTGTAGTGCTACTGCGCTACATCTCCAAAGCAGCGTGGTGTTTTTGGCTGGTTTTTGTTAGTGCACCATCTGTTAGTGATGATGGCTCAGAGACGCTCGGGTCGCTCCTTCACTGCGTTCTGCTCCAGCAGGTGAAAATAAAAGTGTGTCTGAATCACTTACTGAAGAATCAGCAGAGTCTCCTCAACAAACACATGAACACCGCTGCATCTGCAGGATAAATACAGCAGTGCTGGTTCTGCAGCTCACTTCAGTGTGTGTGTGTGTGTGTGTGTGTGTGTTTGCCACACTGTGTCTTTTCATCTGTAGGAACACAGCAAGGTCACTTTTAGCCCAGAGAACAAGCACATACACACACACACACACACACACGCAGCTCGTCCATTATCTCAGTCAGAAGATGTTTTCTCAGCTGCGTTTTTCTCCCCAGTGGTGAGCATCAGTCTTTAGAGATACACAGTTCATCTCTGTGTGTGTGTGTGTTTTGTCCTTCCAATTAGTTTAAAAGCTACAAGTCAATGACGGTAGTAATGACCTATCCTTGTGGGGACATTTGGTCACACACACACACACACACACACACACACACACTGTCCTTGAGGATTTTGTTGGGTTGCTTTAATTTTTTTGTGAGATTGATGATGATGATGTCATCTTTTTGTGGAGGATGCAGTGTGTGTGTGTGTGTGTCTCTCTCTGTCTGTGTCTGTGTGTGTGTGTGTGTGTGTCTCTCTCTGTCTGTGTCTCTGTGTGTGTGTGTGTGTGTGTGTCTCTCTGTCTGTGTGTGTGTGTGTCTCTCCATGTCCCCACTTTTCAAAACACTTATAAATCACACAGAATGGAGTGTATTGAAAATCTGAAATAGCAGAAAGTCTCCTGTGAGGGGTAGGTTTAGGGGTAGGGTTGGTGTAGGGCAATAGAATATACGGTCTGTACAGTATAAAAACCATTACGCCTATGGAGAGTCCCCACTTTTCACAAAAACAAACCTGTGTGTGTGTGTGTGTGTGACCAAATGTCCCCACAAGGAAAGTAAAACCTGACATTTTTGACATTGTGGGGAATGGTGTGTGGTTCCCACGGGGGAAAAAATATAAAAAATAGTAAATGATGTTTATCTGAAAGTGTGAGAATGCAAACAGGTTTTCTGTAAGGGGTAGATTTAGGGTTAGGGGATAGAAAATATCGTTTGGTCAGTATAAAAGTAATAGAAGTCTATGGAATGTCCCCACAAATCACAGAAATTCACACAGTGTGTGACTGTGTGTGTGTGTGTGTGTGTGTGTGTGTACTTAGTATTTATCACGTTATGGGACCAAATGTCCCCACAAAATTTACCGGTATTACTATCCTTGTGGGGACATTTTTAGGTCCCCATGAGGAAATAAGCTCATAAATCATACAAAATTAAGTTTTTTAAAAATCTAAAAATGCAGAAAGTTTCCTGTGAGGGGTAGGTTTAGGGGTAGGGTTGGTGTAGGGCAATAGAATATACGGTCTGTACAGTATAAAAACCATTACACCTATGGAGAGTCCCCATAAACCATAAAAACCAACGTGTGTGTTTGAGTATGAGTATGAGTGTGTGCGTGTGTGTGTGTGTGTGTGTGCGTGCGTGTGCTGATCTCATCACTCAGATCGTTCTTCTCCTTCCATTAGCTGATGTGTTTTCGTCACAGCATGTCATCACAGGCGTCTCCTGATTCACTGAATCATCCGATAAATGTGCATCTGATTCTCTCCGTGAGAGGAAATTAAATGAAAAATACATGTGGAGACGCAACACATGTACTGCAAATCCTCTGTGTGTGTGTGTGTGTGTGTTTTCATTCAAACTTTTTCAGTCCAGAACCATTTGATCTTCATAATGAGCTCATTAAAGCAGTCAAAGAGCGTTTAGTGAGACTCAGAACTTAGTCACCGATTGATCATCACAGCGAGATTATCTACCAAACAGAAATCATTTGATGAGTTTCATACACGTGTTATTTTTGCAGTGGCCTCGCCCCAGTTATTAAACTTTATTAGTAATAAAGAGCACACTGGTCTTTGTGGAACATGTTTTACAGCAGAAGTGTTTAGTGAATGTGTAGTTGTCTTGTTAAACATCCAGTCAGTCACTGATGTGTAATTCAAACCGATTCAACAAATGTGTGTATGCTTGTATTATTCTGCAGATTCCAGCATTTGTATCTCATCACACTGAACTCACTCTTGTGTAAAATATGATTTTTGTCAGATTCGCTGCGTTGAGATTTGCTCAGGAAGCTGCAGACTTGTTAACTCAGTCACACCTTTACTGAGAGATGCTCTCGCTATGAGATCAGCTGAAGTGTGTGTGTGTGTGTGTGTGTGTGTGTGTATACCTGTACAAGAGCATAAAAACGTTCACCTTCCAGCACCACAAAACTGCTTCCGTTGCCATAGTGATGAAAGGCACAGAAAGAAAAAGTTTTTTTTAACACCCACACCGACTGACGAGATCATCTATCTATCTATCTATCTATCTATCTATCTGTCTGTCTGTCTGTCTGTCTGTCTGTCTGTCTGTCTGTCT
>NW_015505792.1:1042787-1060040 GCF_001515645.1 Sinocyclocheilus grahami
GTCTGTCTGTCTGTCTGTCTGTCTGTCTGTCTGTCTGTCTGTCTGTCTGTATGTGTATCTATCTATCATCTAAATTAAGACTTTTATTCATCAAGGCCGCATTAAAATGATAAAAGACATTTGCTACAATGTTACAAAAATGCTACAAAAAATGCTAAACATTCCAAAATACTTCTATTTCAAATAAATGCTGTTCTTCTGAACTTTCTATTCATCTGTGAATCCTGAAAAATAAAATGTATCACAGTTTCCACAAAAATATTGTGCAGCACGACTGTTTTCAACATTGATAATAATCAGAGATGTTTCTCGAGCAGCAGATCAGCATATTATACTGATTTCTGAAGATCATGTGACACTGAAGACTGGAGTAATGATGCTGAAAATACAGCTGCGCATCACAGAAATACAGCACAGTTTAACAGAGATTCACATAGAAAACAGCGGTTAATATTTACATGATTTTTACTGTATTGTTGATCAAATAAATGCAGCACTGGTGAGCGGAAGAGACTTCTTGCGTGTCTGTCTGTCTCTGTTTCTGCCAGTGTTTTCAGTCTTTCGTTCACATTCTCTTCACATCTGCTCTCTCATTTATCAGAGATTGAATTCTGCTCTGTCATTCCAGAACAATTTAGATACGCTGTTAAACTTAATTGAAATATCCTTTCTCTGTGACTCTGTGACTCTGTGACTCTCTCTCTCTCTCTCTCTCTCTCTCGTTGTCTGTCTCTTTGTCTTTTCAGACCTTTAACGCTGCAGACACTTTCAGATTTCTCAGAGCAATTTCAGAGAAACTTTGTAAGATCCAATTATTTATTGTTTCTCTGGGTGTTTTTGTCTGTTCTGCTGTCAGGATCTGTCCGTTTCTCGCTCCTCTCATTAATTAGCGTTTGTCCTGTGCTCTCTAACGAGAGGCGAAGGTCCCGCCGCGCTCGCGTCATGTCCTTCATCGCCATGGAAACTACACATTACATACCTGCTTCGACGCTATTTTCACACCAGAACTTATGGAGGCTTTCAGCAGTTTGCTTTTCTTTCTGTGATGCACCGCATGAACCCGCAGTCACACACACACACACACACACACACACACACACACACACACATGTTGTGTTTCCATGTTTTATGGGGACATTCCATAGGCGTAATGGTTTTTATACTGTACAAACTGTATGTGCTATTGCCCTACACCAACCCTACCCCTAAACCTACCCCTCACAGGAGACTTTGTGCATTTTTACTTTCTCAAAAAAACTAATTCTGTATGATTTATAAGCTTGTTTCCTCATGGGGACCTCAAAAATGTCAAAATTTACTAGTATTACTATCCTTGTGGGGACATTTGGTCCCCATAACGTGATAAATACCTGAGGGCTGCTGCGGAACAGACAGACACAGATTGACAGATGAAGAGAGACAGGTGTGTTTGTGTGTGTAATGGAAGGAGAATCGGATGATGGATGTCTCACTTTCTCTTGTTCTCTTTTTAAAATGAAGGAACACACACGCACACACACACACACACACACACACACACACACACATGCACGCAGAAACATTCATTCTGTAAAGTTTGCATTTGTATTATTTGCATTAAAGCAAATGTCAGTCTTTGACCTTTCTGTGAACACGTGATATTTTAAAAATCTGTGTGATTGTGTGTGTTTGTGACACAGAGACAGATGGAGAAATGTCTCTGTGTTTCATAATCTTGGCTTTTCATCTGCAATTTCTGTTGAGCTCTCTGGCTTTACTTCAAATTAGTTTGTCTTTATACGCTTGATTAATGTCAGTAGTCATGCTGTACGTGAATAATTTAATTTGTTTGGCTGTAGTTGAATTTTCATCAGGCGTTAAGGTGTACCGCGTCGGTAGTCTGGCTGTAGTTGAACATGTCAGTATTTGGACTGTGCCTGATTGGTGTCAGTAGTGCGGCTGTAGTTTGGTCTGGCTGTATTCTACAGTGCATGTGTCTCCAGTGTTTCTATGGCGACTGGGGAGGCAGCGCTGTTGGAATAACAACCAGAACCTCTGAACGCCGACCGGCCGCAGAGAACAACCACCAAATTCCATCACGAGTCAAGCTACACTGTTAGAACAGAAGAAACATTCATTCTGTAAAGTTTGCATTTGTATTATTTGCATTAAAGCAAATGTCAGTCTTTGACCTTTCTGTGAACACGTGATATTTTAAAAATCTGTGTGATTGTGTGTGTTTGTGACACAGAGACAGATGGAGAAATGTCTCTGTGTTTCATAATCTTGGCTTTTCATCTGCAATTTCTGTTGAGCTCTCTGGCTTTACTTCAAATTAGTTTGTCTTTATACGCTTGATTGATTCTGGCGTGTTTACCGTTTCTCAGAGTCTTCATCTGTCCTTCAAAAAACACTGAAGTGTGTACTGTGCAGTACAGTTACTCATTCAGGCATTGTCTTAACACAAAATAACTTTCAATGTGTGTTTCAAGGTGATTCGTGCAGTACTTTAGTGGAGCTCTTTTATAGTGAGACACATTATTCTACAGCAGTACAGTGCAGGATATCAGAACGAGAGAGAGAAAAGAGATAAGCAGAGGACTAATATTTATAATATTTCCTAAATACAGTTATATGTATGGTATACGTGCAAAGTATGTAAGTCAGATTTATTATGTATGCTTTATTTTAGTTTTTTAGAATAAGATTGCAGTGGTTGTAGTGTGATGTCATTAGAATGCAGATGTACTTTAACAGTGTCATAGTCATGCTGTACATCAATAATATCAGTTCTTTTGGCTGTAATTTAATGTCATCAGAATCCAGGTGTACTTTAAAAGTGTCAGTAGTCATTATTGCTGTTAATGCTTTTATTAACAGACTGTTTTTCATCCCTTTTTGTACTGTTCAAAAATTGTTTTCTGTGCAAACTTTTACTCTGGGCTCGTTCAAAAACGAAAGAATGAGTGTCATTTGCTTAATTTTATTTTGGGTAAAGCCAAAATGGCCATTTACATTAGCAGAAGAGATCAAATTGAGCAAATAATTGATTATAATGTTGAAAGGGTGTTTACAGCTATGATCAAATCAAGGCTTTTAATTGATTTTCGTTGTTACAAAGCTATGGACTCCTTAAATGTTTTTGAAAGAATACGGTGTCATAGAGGAGCTTTGTGTTCTGTTATTGAAAATGAACTTTATTTTGCACTCTCTTTATAAAATGGTTTAAAGTCTCTCTCTCTCTCACCTCAACATATCTTGCTTTGTAACTATTTAGATTTGTTAGGGTTTTGAAATGTCAGTAGACTGTAGTTTAATGTCATCAGAAGTCAAGGTGTACTTTATCTCTATCAGTAGTCAGGCTGTAGTTCAATGTGTCAGTAGTTGGGCTGTAAGTGATTGACGTCAGTGGTTTGGCTGTAGTTTAATTTCATCAGAAGTCCAGACATATGGGCTGTAGTTTAACATGTCAGTAGTCATGCTGTACGTGAATAATTTAATTTGTTTGGCTGTAGTTGAATTTTCATCAGGCGTTAAGGTGTACCGCGTCGGTAGTCTGGCTGTAGTTGAACATGTCAGTATTTGGACTGTGCCTGATTGGTGTCAGTAGTGCGGCTGTAGTTTGGTCTGGCTGTATTCTACAGTGCATGTGTCTCCAGTGTTTCTATGGCGACTGGGGAGGCAGCGCTGTTGGAATAACAACCAGAACCTCTGAACGCCGACCGGCCGCAGAGAACAACCACCAAATTCCATCACGAGTCAAGCTACACTGTTAGAACAGAAGAAAGCAATACAGTTAGTGAAGCTGATGTATAAAATCACATTTATAATCACCTTTATATGTGACCCTGGAGCAGAAAAGCAGTCATGTATGCTGTGGCACAGAGGCGTCTGTCCGCATTAATGATGCTGAAAATTCAGCTTTGCATCACAGGAATAAATTACATTTTAAAATATATTCACTTAGAAAACACATCTGTAGCTCTGCAGCACAAAAGCAGTCATAAGCAGCACGGGTATATTTGTAGCAATAGCCAACAATACATTGTATGGGTCACAATTATACATTTCTCTTTTATGCCAAAAATCATTAGGATATTAAGTAAAGCTCATGTTCCATGAAGATATTTTGTAAATTTCCTACCGTAAATATATCAAAACTAGTAATATGCATTGCTAAGAACTTCATTTGGACAACTTTAAAGGCGATTTTCTCAATATTTTGATTTTTTTTTGTACCCTCAGATTCCAAACCATACATCAATGGAAAGCTATTTATTCAGTTTTCAGATCTTGTATAAATCTCAATTTTAAAAAATTGTCCCTTATGACTGGTTTTGTGGTCCTGGGTCACATATGCATATTACACATTTATATTACTATATTGTACATGTTTATGCTTTTTAACACTTTATAGCAGAGACAGTGCACATCAGGAACTGGGGCTTACATTTTAAAATATATTCACTTAGAAAACACATCTGTAGCTCTGCAGCACAAAAGCAGTCATAAGCAGCACGGGTATATTTGTAGCAATAGCCAACAATACATTGTATGGGTCACAATTATACATTTCTCTTTTATGCCAAAAATCATTAGGATATTAAGTAAAGCTCATGTTCCATGAAGATATTTTGTAAATTTCCTACCGTAAATATATCAAAACTAGTAATATGCATTGCTAAGAACTTCATTTGGACAACTTTAAAGGCGATTTTCTCAATATTTTGATTTTTTTTTGTACCCTCAGATTCCAAACCATACATCAATGGAAAGCTATTTATTCAGTTTTCAGATCTTGTATAAATCTCAATTTTAAAAAATTGTCCCTTATGACTGGTTTTGTGGTCCTGGGTCACATATATATATTACACATTTATATTACTATATTGTACATGTTTATGCTTTTTAACACTTTATAGCAGAGACAGTGCACATCAGGAACTGGGGCTCTTGCCAAGCAAAATCAAGATTTGAGTATGTGCCATACATATAAACGGAGCTTGTTTGCTGTGCTGTGTGTGTTATTCTAATCTGAGTGTGTGGGTTGTGTAGGCACAAAAAAACTGTGATTGGTACACTCTCTCTCTGTCTATCTCTCTCGTTCACTCTGTTCGTTAGTGTTTAAAAATACATGCTGTTGTCAGGTGTTTTATGAGAAATGTTGCACATGATTGGAGCAGCTGTACGCCACAGATTATAGATGTGAATATGATTCTGATGAAAAGCGCTTTATGTTTTCTCTGAGCAATTACACACAAACACATTTCTGTGTTTCTCATCATTATGTCCGGTCATTTTACAGGATAAAGGGAAAATACAGACTCCTGAGACTCTCTGTGTGTTTGAGTGTGTGTGTGTGTGTGTGTGTGTGTATGCATCACAGGTGCATGCATGAGTGTGATGTGATTGTGTGTGTGTGTTTGTTTGCTCTTTCCTTTGACATTTCTGTAATGTAAATGAGTTAGAAAGGTTAATCAACTCTGCTGGACTTAATAATGGACCTCCAGTATTGAACACACACACACACACACACAAAGACGCACATCTATCCTCATATGTGCACTTTAGATTATTTACACTCCTGCATTACCCATGAAGAGTAAGACAAATGTTAATCAGCTTTGCAGGTTTTCATCATCTCAGCGGCCATAATCGTCCTCTTACTGCTTTGTTTGCATGTCTTTATGATTCCCTCTTCCACCCTTTCATCTCGTTGTCCTTTTCATCCTTTATTCCTCTTCTCTCTGGACCGGACTCCCCCTCACTCTCTCCTCCTGTCACAAACACCGTTAATCCGCCTCTCATGAGGGATTTTCCGCAGCAGGGAATCTGGCAACCCGTGCCCCGTAATTGCGAGCGCAGCGCTGCTGCTGTTCTCAGATCAGCTTCGTTTTCTGACCTGCTTCAGCTAAATGGCCACTTGAGTCCTGTGGACATGATTTATTCTAGTTTTTTTTACAGCTTGCTGAAATTTTGCTGTTAAAACCAGAACCATTAGACTAGTGTAGATGAAAATGCTTGACCAAACAGTGTTCGTGTGTTATCGTGTCAAGGGGATGATGGAGATGTCATTAAACCAGATGTGTCATTATAAGGGTTATTAGAGTTAGCTATTACTAAACCATAAAACAACATGTTTATTACTTGAAATTAACGCAAACTGAAATCAATCAAATGTATAAAAAATGTGAACTGATTTTATTTCAGCTAGTCTCCAAGGAAACATTGCTCATTTTAATTTAGTTTTACTTCATGTACTAAAAGGTGAATAAAAGCGATATAGCCATATATATATATATATATATATATATATTAAGAAAAACAATTACTAAAATTAAAATGGTAAATATAAAAGTACAACCCTAACTACTTCAAAATGTGTGTTTAATCCTAACATTAAAGTTGTGATTAATCCTAACATTAAAGCTTTAAAATATACTTTTATATTGCAATAATTTCACATTCAATCTTCAAGTTAATGTAGAAACAACATAAAGACAGTATATTTTTAATATTTGTTTAATGGCATATTTTTTATGACTGATACCAATACTACTTATGTCTCTTGGAAATTGTTATTTTTTCCCTAATATTTAGCCATTGATTATAGCCATTCAACATTACAGTATAATTCAGAGCTATCAATTTTAACATTTATTAGACTTTTTAAGTGAACTTAAAACAATCTTCATATACTGTAAAACAACAATAATAAATATCATATTTACTGTGCCCTTCAGCAAGTAGGAAATATAAAGAAATTGAATAAAGTTATCAAACACCAAATTCTACATTAAATAGATGAATCCTTAAAGCTGCAGAAGTCATTAATTTCCTCGTTTACTTTTGCTCTTTGATGAACAGTCATCACAGCAGCTGGTTATTAGGTTGTTTTGGCTGCTATTACTTTAAGAGCTGCCGCTGCTGAACGTGACGCGGATCTGACGTAGCATGCTCGTAGTTTCGCAGTTTGTAGTTTTGACAACACTAATTATTAGCCCATGTATATGTTAGTATAATTAAACATTTTATATTTAGTATGTATATATATATATATATGTTAGTGCTGTCAAACGATTAATCGCAATTAATAGCATCCAAAATAAAAGTTTTTGTTTGCATAATATATGTGTGTGTTCTGTGTATATTCATTTTGTATATATAAATGCATACAGAATATATTTAAAAAATATTTACATGTCTATATTTATATTCATGTAATTTATGTTATATATAAATATATTTAATATATACCATAAGATAACTTTCTGAAATATATACATGCATGTGTGTGCATTTATATTTACATAATTAATATACACAGCACACGTACATATATTACGTAAACAAAAACTTTTATTTTGAATACGATTAATCACGATTAATAATTTGACAGCACGAATATGTATATATATACAGTATATTAGATGTAATAGTGTACTAAATATTTATTTAAAATATTTAATATTTATTATATGTTTGATAATACAATTAGCCTATGTATATAGTATAATAATATATTGTTACATTTTGTTTGTGCATTGTTAGGTTTAATATTGTACTGTTTATTTAACGTTTGAAATGAAAATATGATAAGTAGATATGTATGTATAATAATGGTATAATCTCAATTCATTTGTAATTGAATGATAATGTCTGTTTTGGGCCTGATGACAGATGCAGAAACAGGAGGGTGTTTATGGGACCCTCAGGCTTTCAGTATCTTATGAGTCTCATATTTATTTAAAGTGTGAATCATGTTTTAATAATGTCTGGTTGACAAAGTGCTCGCTGAGAAAGAGAGAGCTGAAAATGAGACCAGCAAAGCAGACAGAAAGAGAGATCTGAGCTTCAGAAATATGAAGTGAAATATTCCAGCAAACTTGATGATCTCAGGGACTGACGGTAAATCCTGACGGTGACCTTCATCTGATTTAGCGCTCGCAATCATTTATCATCCATGAGTCACAGCACGTTTAATATGCTGAAATTAATCAGACCAATCAGACGAGCTCGAATCGTTTCACACAAACATCGGCTCATCATAATCCACACAAGCATCTCGTCTCTCTCTAGAAAATTCTCTTTCTGATTTAAAGTTCATTTGTAATGTTCGAACAGTAACTCATCACATGTTCTGTCGTTCAGGCAGAATATTCGCAGTTTGATGCATGAGCGTAATATATATGCTAATTTAATGTACATACACTTTATCATGTATGTGGAAATTGGAATTCAGCTTTATAAATGAATCATTCTCATTATGTATGCACAGATGTAGTAACATTTTTTCTTTTTCTTTTTTTTAAATTACAGTATAAAGTGATTAATTTACTGAAATATAGGATTAAGCATTTAGCATCCAGGACTATCTACCTTTTTTATGACAAAGCATATAAAATTTGGTTTAAAGGTGAAGCTATGAATAATATATGAAGTATTAGAATAATTTAGTATGTATATATATATATATATATGTTAGTGCTGTCAAACGATTAATCGCAATTAATAGCATCCAAAATAAAAGTTTTTGTTTGCATAATATATGTGTGTTCTGTGTATATTCATTTTGTATATATAAATGCATACAGAATATATTAAAAAATATATTTACATGTCTATATTTATATTCATGTAATTTATGTTATATATAAATATATTTAATATATACCATAAGATAACTTTCTGAAATATATACATGCATGTGTGTGCATTTATATTTACATAATTAATATACACAGCACACGTACATATATTACGTAAACAAAAACTTTTATTTTGAATACGATTAATCACGATTAATAATTTGACAGCACGAATATGTATATATATACAGTATATTAGATGTAATAGTGTACTAAATATTTATTTAAAATATTTAATATTTATTATATGTTTGATAATACAATTAGCCTATGTATATAGTATAATAATATATTGTTACATTTTGTTTGTGCATTGTTAGGTTTAATATTGTACTGTTTATTTAACGTTTGAAATGAAAATATGATAAGTAGATATGTATGTATAATAATGGTATAATCTCAATTCATTTGTAATTGAATGATAATGTCTGTTTTGGGCCTGATGACAGATGCAGAAACAGGAGGGTGTTTATGGGACCCTCAGGCTTTCAGTATCTTATGAGTCTCATATTTATTTAAAGTGTGAATCATGTTTTAATAATGTCTGGTTGACAAAGTGCTCGCTGAGAAAGAGAGAGCTGAAAATGAGACCAGCAAAGCAGACAGAACGAGAGATCTGAGCTTCAGAAATATGAAGTGAAATATTCCAGCAAACTTGATGATCTCAGGGACTGACGGTAAATCCTGACGGTGACCTTCATCTGATTTAGCGCTCGCAATCATTTATCATCCATGAGTCACAGCACGTTTAATATGCTGAAATTAATCAGACCAATCAGACGAGCTCGAATCGTTTCACACAAACATCGGCTCATCATAATCCACACAAGCATCTCGTCTCTCTCTAGAAAATTCTCTTTCTGATTTAAAGTTCATTTGTAATGTTCGAACAGTAACTCATCACATGTTCTGTCGTTCAGGCAGAATATTCGCAGTTTGATGAATTAGTTACAGCACCTCATACGCACACTGTCATCTATATATTCAAATATTTCAGCATTTGATATGAGGCAGTTGACATGTTATGCATCGTTTAGGTAAACTAAGTAAATGTGTGTGCTTGTGTGGGTGTGTGGGTGTGTGTGTGTGTGTGTGTGTTCGGCACTTCTGTAATCACTGATCAGTGTGTGCTGGTGTTTGAAGGACGCTCGTGATCAGAGTACCAAACACAAACACACACACCCATTCTCACAGCACAGGTGAACTTCAGTTACACCTTTAATCCAACATCAGTGTGTGTGATAATGTCACTTCTCATCAATTTAATGCTTCTATGATGAATAAAAGTATTAATTTCATTCACAAAAAAATATATAAAAATAATAAAAAAATTTTTTTTTTTTTTTGTAAATCTCACTAACCTCAAAGTTTTAAATGGTAGGGTATGTTATGGAAATCTGTTTCTGCTATTGGATAAAAAATAAACAAATAAATAAAATAAAAAGGATTTTTATCTCACAATTTAGACTTTTTTTTTGTAATACAGACTTTTTAAACTAAAAAAAAAAAAATCTGAATTGTCAGATAAAAAAATTGCAATTACCTTTTTTACTTGACTTGAAAACAGAAGTGACAGAAGAGATGTCAACTCAGGATTGCAAGAAAAAAGTCAAAATTCTAATGATTATTTTTACAATTCTTTTATTTTTTATTCTGTGGCGGAATAAAATTCCATAGTATTTAAAATATGTACATTTCAAATTAAAAGTCTGAATGACTCTATATACAGTATGTTACTGCTATTATTGCTATTCATCATGAAAACGACTCATCAGTGCAATATACAGACTCTTCATAGCTTTTTAGTCAAATATTTATTGCATTAGTATTGGAATACAAGATGCTCTGGAGGATGAACTTGACCTTCTGTCTCCAAAACAAACACGGAGTCTCTTCAGACTTCATTCTGCTGATTGATATCTAGTTTTTCTCAAAGATGTAATACAGTGTTTGCAGTTTTCAAAAAAGCATGTTTTCTGTGTTCAACACACCCTTCGCTCTTCCACAAAACCCCTCAGACGTGAGCAGCGTCTCCCTGCAGATCAATGAAACGCTTTCCAGGCGAGGTTTTCTCTCTGCGTTCAATAACAGACAGAGTTTGTGCGTCTCTGCGCTGGAATATGAACCGACGGGAAACACATGATGGTTTGATTTCACAGTGGAGAAATCATTCATCGCCGTCTGATCAGATTCAGGTGTGTGTACGGTGAGACGGCAGGGTTAAATCTCACCCGGAGAATTCACTGCTACAGACTTCATCAGCATTCTGAGTGTCTTTTCAGAGAGAAAATAGATTCTCCTGGAGGGTTTATTGATGTTACATCAGTCTCAGGAGTGTTTTGAGTGCTGAACACACACACACACACTCTCACACACACACACACTGATGCAGTCATATCTGAGTGCTGTTTCTTTTATTGATTATTTTTCCAACACACTCGAGGACGGCTCAAACAGGAGATAACAGCATCTCACACACTTCCAGTTCTAGTTCATATTTATTGCTGTATTTATGAAATATTTCATGTTTAATTTAAGCATATTTTCATGTAGTTAATGGGCTTTAATATTCATCAGTAAATTAAGACGCATCAGTGTAATGCAGCACGAGCGTCGGAGCACGTTAATAGCTTTAGCGTGTTTGATCGTCACATGTTCTGAATTATCCCCATTTATTTCTGCGGATTTGTGATCCTCTGCAAAAATAGCATTCTGGCAAACGTCTGCTCCAAGTTTATATATCATGCACACAAGCTTTCTCCCGAACAGTTTCAAGAAGAAAATTGTTTAAGATATAAAGTAGATTTACATTTCAATTCTTTGCTGATTTTCTCCACTGTAGCAAATCTGATTGACACATTCAAGCGTGGCATATTAAAGCAATAGTTCAGCATAGCTGATGAAAATGTGTTCACCCTCAGGCCATCCAAGATTAGGAAGAGTGTGTTTCTTCATCAGATTTGGAGAAATGTAGCATTGCATCAGTGTCTCAGCAATGGATGCTCTGCAGTGAATGGGTGCCGTCAGAATGAGAGTCCAAACAGCTGATAAAAACATCACAATAATCCACAGCACTCCAGTCCATCAGTTAACATCTGGAGAAGACAAAAGCTGAAACTAATCCAGCATTAAGACACTTTTAACTAAAATACATAGAGTCCATAATCCATAATAACTCTTCCTCCAGTGAAAAAGTGCATCTGCTGTTGTGTTTCACATCAAAATCCAGCCACATATGTGTTTAGATCTGTTTAAACGCTTCTTGATCTGTGCAGATTTCTCTCCTGATTCACACCAGAACACTGACTCACTGGAGGAAGCGTTATTATGAATTATAGACTCTATGTATTTTAGTTAATGCTGGATTAGTTTCAGCTTTTGTCTTCTCCAGATGTTAACTGCTGGACTGGAGTGCTGTGGATTACTTGTGGATTATTGTGATGTTTTTATCAGCTGTTTGGACTCTCATTCTGACGGCACCCATTCACTGCAGAGCATCCATTGCTGAGACACTGATGCAATGCTACATTTCTACAAATCTGATGAAGAAACAAACTCATCTTAATCTCGGATGGCCTGAGGGTGAATACATCTCCATTTTTGGGTGAACTATTCGTTTAACGATATGCAAGAACTTTGTTTACATGCTACCTGAAGCACATCACAAGTAGGCTGTCTTTTGCAGAAAACACTGTCATCATGTCCTCACCCTCATGTTCCAAACCTGTATGAATTTATTTCTCCTTTTGAACACAAAAGAAGATAGTTTAAAGAATGTTGGTAACCAAACAGCTGCTGGTAGCCATTGACTTTGGGGAAAAAATACTATAGAAGTCGATGGCTACCGTCAACTGTTTTGGTTACCCACATTTTAAAAATGTCTTCTTTTATGTTCAGCAGAATAAAGAAATTCATACAGGTTTGGAACAACATGATGGTGAGTAACGCCAACACGTTATTTATCCCTTTAACTCAAGGAAGAAAAAAATTAAGTAGGTGGACTTGGTGAAAGAAATATTGATTACACTGCAAAAAAGGCTAATATTACTTAGTATTTTTGTGTTCTTTCTAGTCCAAATATCTAAAAATTCTTAAATTAAGATGCATTTACTTGGTAAGCAAAACAACATAAGATATTTAGTCTTGTTTCTAGGGTGAAAAAAAACGAAATTAAGTGCATTTTGCTTAAAATAAGTAAAATGATCTGCCAGTGGGGTAAGTAAAATACTCTTGTTTTAAGAATATTTTACTTACCTCTCTGTTAAACGAATAGTCCCCCCCCCCTGGAAACAAGACTACATATCTAAGACTAAATGCATCTTTATTTAAGAATTTTTTGATATTTTGACTAGAAAGAAGACAAAAATACTAAGTAAGATAAGCCTTTTTTTTGTAGTGTATATATTTAATTCCTAAAAATGATTGATAAATAGTAGTTTAATTAAAAATAGACGATTGTGATTATGGCATAATTGGCTTTGCCACACATTAAAGTCAAACTTGGAATAATTTGAGTTCAGTTCGCTTCACACCAAGAGCCATTTTTGTTCGGTTCTATATAAAGTATCACTTAGTAGGTTCTTTTCACATGCTCCCTCAGAAGACAGCTGCCTATGTAGACAGCGAGCAGAGGTTGAGGAATCATGTTGAAAACTTGCCTTGACATTTCTGACAAATTAGCAGGACTGATCTGATCGCCACGGTAACGGCCGCTCCGCTTCATCCGTTAATACCACCGGAGTCTAATGAGGGTTAACGAAGCCTGTACTTTGCATTTGATTAACCTCACGGAGGCCGGAGTCGTGTCAGACTGAGCGATTGCGGACGGTTCTATGTCAGTATCAACTTTTCATGTTGCGATTAATTGCTAATGCTTTTATCACGGTATACGGTATTATCGCGGTATTGGAATGTAGTTGCAAAAAAGTGTTGTCATAATACAGTATAACAACTTTTTTCTTATAACAAAAAGAACTGAACATTTAACTACAATAAAGCAATGCACACAAAAAATGATAAAGTAGGTGAAAACATTTCACACAGATTAAAGTGCAAAATAATTTTTTTAGAGAACATTAAGTTCTCATTAGTTAACCTTAGCTAATGCATTGATATTAACAATGAGCAATAGCTACATTTTCTACAGAAGTTATTAATCAACCGCTAGTTCATGTTAGCTCGTGTTCATTAAATAACTCAGTTACAACTTTTGATTCATTTATGTTATAAAATATTGAAATCATTGGCAGTTTGTGTTAAATGACTAATGTTAGAGCCTTAATTTAAAGTGTGACCGAACAATAAAGAATCAAAACATTTTCAAGCAATATCTAGGACATATTGTAGTCCAGATTAAAATGTAAAAAAGTTTGAAAATAAATAACCTATTAAGTCTACAGGACATTGCACACTGAGTCCGAAATTTTTGTGTTCGGCATCCTAAAAATTTGTGACGCACAGAAACCTTGCACACTGAGTCCGATGTGTATTATTTAATGCGTTGTGAAACAATACACAAAACAAGCAGTGAGGAGGATTTTATTGTCGTCTCTCTTGGATGGACCCAATATTTCCTCTTTCTTTTTTATCTTTTTAAAAGAGAAAAAGACAGAGGAAATATTGGGGCCATGCATTTCTGAGATTGCGTGTGTTGAGGAAGGAGAGTTCCACCTCTATATCAATGCTGCGGGATTATCCCGAGCGACATATTTAGGCCTATATTTATATTCCGTCGCTTTGTATTCCACACTTTGTTTGTCATACAGTGCTTTGTGCTGCGAGACGAAGTGGATCAACTTGTCAGACGCCATTCTGGATTTTGGCGTTTGCTTGTACGGTGGCTCTGAATCGTCAAAGCACGTCTCGAAATGCTTGCTACGGATGCGAAAAACGCAGAAAATTGAACCCAATCCGAATTTTTTAATGACGTGCGAAACGTTCGGACTCCGTGTGCAATGACCTTAAGTGTTTACTAGGGCTGGGACAATAAATCGATGCATCGTGATTTGTGGATTGATTCTGAGCTTAGTTTCGAACAGCAGATGGCGATCTTGGTTAGTTTTTAACCGCACACTCAAATGCTCACGAAGAAGAGTGCTTGTGCGTTCGGCTGAGTCGTGTAAGTGGTTAAATTGCACATCGGCTTTTATGGTGCGAGATTAATGTTAACACAGCCCACTGTGAACATCCCTGTAATTCACTTTAACGCTTTCGAACTTTATGAATGATTATTTTAGCTTCAAGTGGTGCATGTGTAAGGAACTGGAAGCAAGCAGAATACGGCGGCTTCTAAAGCATGCAGTGCCATCTGCTGTTAAAGACTAAGCTCAGAATCGATTCAAGAGAGAATCGCGATGCCTTCGGACAATCTCCGAATCGATGCAGAATCATTTCTCGATTCGCGATGCTTCGATTTATTGTCCCAGCCCTAGTGTTTAAGTACCGTATCGTCCCGAATACAAGACGACCCTGATTATAAGACGACCCCCCTTTTTCCAGATGTACCTTTTGGAAAAAGGCTTTTTAAAAACCAAATCTTATTTTTTCTCAGTAAAACACATTTTGTCTTCAATTATTTTCATATTGCATAATTTTCCTATTTAAATTTTTGTTTTGAAAGTATGGTAAAAAACTGGTAAAATGTACCAACAATCACATTAAAAAAATATACACTTTTTGACATACCATAAAAATAAAAAAAAAACAAGTTGTCCATCTGAATTAGGACATTTAGGCTATCCATCTAATAGTAGCCTACCACAATCATATTAACAGTAGAAGTTAAATCTTACTGTAGTCTTCAAATCTGGGTACTGTCTTACGTTTTAAAGTTTGGTCCCATCAGACTAACGTGACCGTCACGACTCATGCAGCTGTAAGCTTTTCTTTCTCTTTTGTTTTTACTCGCGGTCTTTACAACACGCATTACATGACGTATTTCATGGCACACTCGCTTTATGCGTATTTGGCGCCACCTACTGTTGTGGGCATTACCGCGGGAAGTAGCTGCAGAGTGTAGCCCACGAAACAAATGGGGGTGCAGGGGGTGCGGTGTTAAAAATAATTTAATGAACAATATGTAATACAAAATAAATAATATTCATTTTATTAATTAGTATATTCATTAAAATTAATTGGAAAAAGTAGCCTTAAGCCTACAATGACAAGAAGCTATGGTTAAATATGTTAAGTTGAATCAAATTGACTGTGAACGTCGTTTCAACTGATTAAACGTATTAAACTGACTTAAAAAATAATTTGTTGCCATGATTTTTGGATTATATTATAACCTGTAACATGTCTCTGCCGTTCCCAAATGAAGAATTAACAACAATTTCTACAGACAGCAGAGAAAGAAAGAGAGCGTCTACCTCAGCAGCAACTAATCTCGCATTCTCACATCTTATTCTGATCTTTAACGTTAGGTCTTTCCTATTCTTGAAACAAAATTAATTCTTAAGGTTGATTCAATATTACTCTTAATGAAAAACACACACACACAACATCAGCAATGCTACAATGACAAAGTCGCTTATATTAAACATAAAACTTTTATGAACAGATAAGAACAAATGAGATCAGTGGCGTAGCGTCTGGTTATGCAGGTGCATATGGGTCCGGGCAGTTTGGGGGCAACAAGGGAACGAATAGAGCCCTGCACATGCCCGGCTCTTGTCCAACAGCTTTATGAGAATTCTCGGCCCGAGTCCGACTGGAGCCCGTGACTCTTCTCTCTCTCTCTCTCTCTCTTCCCCATTACACAGCTATTAAAATAGTTTTTTAATGGCAAAGTGGTCATATTTCTTTTTGTTTCTTTATTAAGTTAATTTAGAAATATGTTTGGAACATTTTATGTTTGTTAAATTCAAGTTTTTGTTTTTTAAAGGAACGGCCAAGCGGCAGCGGCAGACAGTGAGTTGAGCATTATGTTTGATCAGTTTAGCCTTCTCAAATCAACACGACTTGCCTAAAATAAACAGACTTCATGCATTTCACAGTATTAATTTAAACATTTAACCCAGATAAATGAGCGCTGTTAGGTGCATATCCAATAGTTTGTGCGGAGAGTGGAAGCTGAAGCGCGCGCTGCAGGACATGGAGGCGCCAGCGCCATCACTTGCATTTTTTTTTGCATTCAACAGCGGAAACTTAAAAATATGCCGTCATTTTTGCTCATAAAGGTAATAGTATACATCAGTTGGAACTGCAAAGGATCTACTTGTATTTGTGTGCACTCACAATATCAACAAAACCTTGTGCTTTTGTAAAATAAGGAAAACAAACAGGATGCGCTTTCTGTCGTCTTGGTCTTGCGCAGGAGCGCTTCACCGACATGATAAATACGTCTATAGAATGCTTTAAATTACTATTTTAAAACGAAATAATTCAAATCGAAAACAAAAAGTCTTTCATTATGTAATCAGTAAAGATGCATTTCTGTCTAAAGGCACGTCCAATGAGGATGGATAGTCAACATTGACTCAGAAAACATTAGTTTATTAACAAATAATTCAAATATCCCCTCACTATTTTTGACTTTTTTGGTTTGTTTTTTATTTTATTATAATTTGTTTGTTTGTTTTTTGGGCTGATGTGCCAAAATTGTGTTTGCATTCAGTAGCCTATA
>NW_015505792.1:1061093-1061293 GCF_001515645.1 Sinocyclocheilus grahami
TTTTGTAAAATAAGGAAAACAAACAGGATGCGCTTTCTGTCGTCTTGGTCTTGCGCAGGAGCGCTTCACCGACATGATAAATACGTCTATAGAATGCTTTAAATTACTATTTTAAAACGAAATAATTCAAATCGAAAACAAAAAGTCTTTCATTATGTAATCAGTAAAGATGCATTTCTGTCTAAAGGCACGTCCAATGA
>NW_015505792.1:1061453-1062814 GCF_001515645.1 Sinocyclocheilus grahami
TGTTTGCATTCAGTAGCCTATACGGCAGCATTTTTGTGCCATGTTTAAAAATAACTAAATAAATAAAATGAATGTCATAATATTTTAAGAATAAATGTAAAATTAAGATAATAAAATCATGTTGTATAATGTGAAAATTCCACCCATAGGCCTACTCTGTGGTATCCGTCATTCTTTTGACTTTTTTTAAAACTCTGACTGATCGATTCATGAGACATTCGTTTGTATTAAGTTGTTCTGATTTTTTTCAACATGCATTCACATATTCATGTTTATTTCGTGCTGCGAATATTAAAGAAGAAAATATAATTGATTCATATGCAGCTTGAACTGAGGCGAATTCTCACTACAAATTAAAGAGCGTAAAAATACTTCTGTTGTTTGTATTTTATCATGACAGAAGGCTGAGACTTTGTAGTAACAAAGCGCAAAGCTGCGATTATTGGGTGGCTTGCGTGCTACAAATAATGAATGGACTTGAAAACTTTAAACAACATTTCCAAGCATTAGCCTATAGCCTACCCTAAATAACACAGCTTGTGAATAGTCACGATTCACGGAACTTTATTTACTTCTGAGAAAATCAACAATAGGGCCTACACTGTAAAACCCAATAGTTTACCTTACTTAGATTTAATTAGTAATCTTTACTTAGTTGTTATACTTACTAGGTTTTATTAAGTTACAGCTACTTTCAAGGCAAATAAAACAATTTACTTACTGCTTTGAGTGACGCTTACTTAAAATATTCAAGTAGCCACAAAGGAACCAATGACATTAATAAACCAATGAGAGGCAGCAGTGCATTAATATGTTGCTAATGTGCAACATAACAACAGAAGAAGAAGAAAAGAAAAAGAGTCTTAATAAACTTTTCACTAATTTCCTCCATGTCTGCAATTATCTTTCAGTAGTTGCATTCACTCGTTTCCCAAAGTCATCTTCAATGTTGAATTCTCAATACAACTGAAATATTTGAGAGAACATCACATAAGCTAACTTCATATTCAATTGATGTTGATTTTCCTAAAATGTTTTTCTTATTTTTTTTATGCACCATTATAGTGATTAGCGTTCCCTTTGGTTGGGCACTTGGAACTTTGTTTACGTTACTATAATTATCTTCCTGTTAATGCAGCAGTGCATCATGAAGTCAGAGTAATTTGGCTTCAAGGGAAGAAAAGTAATAAATAGGTTGCTTTTAGAAGGTGATCTATCTTCTAGTTTAATTAATGTGTTATTTTAATTGTGCTTGTGTTAGTCAATGAACTTTTGCAAAATTAATTTTTCATAAATACCTTAAGACAATTGGGTTTATATAATCCTTAAATAGAGTGTGGTAACATGCTGAAGTCACACAC
>NW_015505792.1:1063248-1064625 GCF_001515645.1 Sinocyclocheilus grahami
TTAAAATATTCAAGTAGCCACAAAGGAACCAATGACATTAATAAACCAATGAGAGGCAGCAGTGCATTAATATGTTGCTAATGTGCAACATAACAACAGAAGAAGAAGAAAAGAAAAAGAGTCTTAATAAACTTTTCACTAATTTCCTCCATGTCTGCAATTATCTTTCAGTAGTTGCATTCACTCGTTTCCCAAAGTCATCTTCAATGTTGAATTCTCAATACAACTGAAATATTTGAGAGAACATCACATAAGCTAACTTCATATTCAATTGATGTTGATTTTCCTAAAATGTTTTTATTATTTTTTTTATGCACCATTATAGTGATTAGCGTTCCCTTTGGTTGGGCACTTGGAACTTTGTTTACGTTACTATAATTATCTTCCTGTTAATGCAGCAATGCATCATGAAGTCAGAGTAATTTGGCTTCAAGGGAAGAAAAGTAATAAATAGGTTGCTTTTAGAAGGTGATCTATCTTCTAGTTTAATTAATGTGTTATTTTAATTGTGCTTGTGTTAGTCAATGAACTTTTGCAAAATTAATTTTTCATAAATACCTTAAGACAATTGGGTTTATATAATCCTTAAATAGAGTGTGGTAACATGCTGAAGTCACACACCGACTTAAACATTCAGCACGCAAATCGCAACAATGGTAACAATTCAATTGCATTTATTTTTATTAATTGTAACAATAACCATTTTATTTGCTCTTTTTGTTGTGCTACTACTGACACAAGACAGCAAATACAATTGGCAAATAAAATCAACAACTGTAAAACAAAGCAACTGCATAATTTATTCATACCGTAATGCACTCTGGGAGTCAGTGAGTAGCTATACTAAGTCATGAGTAAACCTAAATTAAAGGATCAAGTACCCCTACAGTTCTTTTTTAGTTACTAGAACTCTCGTGTAAGTAAGCTATACTAACTAAGCATCTGTCAGTACAACATACTATTCCTATTTCACTTTACTTCGTTTTTTCAAGTCAATCGGTTTGCATGCTTTTTTTAAGTAAGCCCAACTAATTAGATTTTACAGTGTAAGTTAAGTTAACCGAGTTGAAGCCCATAACATTTACACATTTTTTACACATTTTTTGCACATGGGTCCGGGGCTGACTTGCTACGCCACTGAATAAGACTGATGTACCCGCGCTGTAACACAAATAAATGTAAGGTTTTTGGATTTTCCCCTCACTTTAAATGCATGCTTATGGCTCATTATTATTAATCGAAAACAACAACAACAACAACAACAACAAAAACATTAAACTTTGAACTTTTATTAACAAAATAAATAAGGATATGTTTTACTCGCGTTTAACACAAATAAATAGCCTATGGATTTCCCCTCAGGCTACCTTAAAACGT
>NW_015505792.1:1064740-1068791 GCF_001515645.1 Sinocyclocheilus grahami
ACTTATAGGCTATTAAACGAATAAATGAAAGTTTTATTAACAAAAGTTGCGCTTTGGATCCGCCATCATAGAGTGTCAGTCTTCTCGCATCACTCTTGTCAGCCCCCCCAGCCCAAAATACGTTCCCGCGGCTATGGTTGTGGGTGTATTATTGACATGTTAAAGTCTAGACCCTGAATATAAGACGACCGCGTTTTTTCAGATGTATTTCCAAGAAAAAAACATCTTATATTCGGGTCAATACGGTATTCAGAGCTGCGATAAACACCATAGCGAATACAAAAACCTGAATGAGTGTTTAAATCATTTAAATACGTTTCAGAAAGTAGCGCAGCTGCTTTTTTTTACGGGTTTCCGGGGTAACGGCTGCATTTCTGCTGTTCCATCAGCGCCATCTGCTGTCAGAGTGAATGCGCTTCTCATCCGTGCTTGTTTACATGACAGCACATGCGTCTTTGACACAGCATACAGCGGTGTTGTGCATTGTGACCAGTTGATGGGAAAAGTATTCTTAAAATGCATTAAAAAAAATTAATAATTTGTACAAAAAAAAAAACGGTATTTTGAAGTGCCCATGATAACAATATCGTGCATATTCATTATCGTGATATATCGCATTACCGATTACCTGCACATGTCTAATCACGACTAATGACTCGGACTGCACTCTCAGCTGTTGTTCTCGCTGGTGTTTTGCAGGAGTGTGTGTCCGTGTACCTGTTGGAGGCGGAGTCTCGGCTGCGATGTGAGGATCCGCCCCATGAGGTGCCATCAGAGGGCAAGCTCAGGTAAGGGGCGGGGCTTATGCTAATCAACTGTGGGCGGATGTCATAATAAAAGCACAGTGCTTTTGAAGGAATACTGCGATCTTATTCTGAATAAGACAATATTATGATTAAGGTGTTTAGATAAGCTGCTTTTAGAATATTCCTTTAATGTTCCCGTTTTACATTATAGTGTATAGATCGATTAATGGCACATGTCGTTACTTCCCCATCCGACATCCCCTTATAAATTTCACGTATAGTTCTTCTTCGTATGATGCCATATACAGTTTTGGGTGTTTCATTTTTAATTTTACGAAAGCTTCAAGTGCAGTTAATTATTTGTCATGCTATACATGCAAACAGACGACGGCGTTATTAAAGCCATGCTCTTTTGTTTGCCGTCAAACGGTTGAGCACTGCCGTGTGTGTATCCTGTCGCAAAATGCAGCGAAAAGTCCTAAACGACGGTAATAATGTGATTAAGGTGTGTACATGTCTATTCTGCACTTCAGTAATGCGACTAAAATAGGAATACTCCACATGTCTTAATTCGATTTGTGTTTTCTTCGAGTATGACTTTAGCCGGATTATGCAATCAAAAATCTCTGTTTTTTGAGTATTGTCTTAAGCGTGTTAAAATAGGAATATTGTTGTCCTTGTAAACATGCTGATTGTGACATTGCAAACCTGTTTTCTTTTGTGAAACATCTGTTTTTGATCATCCTTTCATTGCATGGAACGGATCAGCTCTTTTATACACAATGAAAGGGATTTGGGATGGAGACTTTAAAATAATAATAAGAATGAAATAAAAACTAAATTAAAGCACTGTAGATAAAAAAGGGGGACGTTTTAAAATATTAAACACCATAACAGTAGTCCTTGAAAAAAATCTGAATCAGAATTGGCTTACACACGTCTGAGGTGTTACACTCTTAAAATTAAAGGTGCTTCAAAGGTTCTTCGCAGCGATGCTATAGAAGAACCATTTTTGGTTCCACAAAGAACCATCTCTTTCTTACCATTCTTAATAATCTGAAGAACCTTCTTTCGCCACAAAGAAGCTTTTGTGAAACTGAAAGGTTCTGCAGATGTTAAAGGTTCGTTCTGAATACCATTTAGACAAAAAGGTTCTTCTATGGTATTGTGAAGCACCTTTACTTTTAAGAGTGTAGTTGTGACTGATTCCTGTGCCGTGAGAAATGTCAGAATCCAGCGCTTTCCTGTCCTCTCTTCTCTCTGAACAACGGCACACGTCAATCACATCCGACCTCTGCTCCTGTATCTCTCAGTATATCATGCATAAAAGCGTTCAGGATCGACAAGAATCGAAGCCGTTCCTTCAGTATAAGTGTGTGTGCGCTCAATAGAAACTTTAATGGCGCGTCTAAAAACCAGCATATCATTATCTTTCATCCTGACCTCACATTTCCATTCCGCTAATGGCTCTGATGTCAAGCTGTCAATCAAATCCACAGCACCCGCCTCCCTCTGAAGTGAGCCCCGCCCACTCCTCCTCTCTTTAATTAATTGGCCGCTTGCGGTGATTGACAGTTTTATTTCAGGTTGCCCAGGAAAAGAAATCCTGACATTACATCATATCTACAGTCAAACCAAAAATTATTCAGACAGCAGATATCATTTTTGATATTTGTTTACTAGTGGGTGCAGGACACTATAGTTCATTTATGTAAGTGAGGATAGCAAAATAAAGTAAACTGTGACAAATTACACCCAAGAATTCTTCATACAGTGGACTACCGGACCAAAAATGATTCAGACACTTTGAGCTGAGCATGTTTTGCTTCAGTGTTATTCTTTAATTGCTAATGTGATCTTTTTACACCACAGACTGAACAGAATGAAGCACTGCTTGGTAATTAATTGGTTTTATCTAATTGTGTTCTTAAATTTAACAGCTGACAGCTATTCAACAGAATTCATTACATACCTTTCTATCAAAGTTATCTGACATTATCAAGATGAGTTTGTTCTGACACAGTTTAACTCTGAGCTCTTCTCATATTTTAGTACCGTTTTCTAAACTATAGCCAATAAACTGATATAATGTGAGAAATGTTGAAGCTGTCTGAATACATTTCGGTTTGACTGTATATGGAACCGTAACTTTTTAGCCCAAATCAGTGACATTTTCGTCACGGTTCAGCTCAGAAAGTTTTGCATTTGTCAAACATGACTCAGGTTTCTATTGGAATTGTAAAAGTGTGGTTATTTTAGCTGCTCACAGAAATGACACCTGGGAGCTTTAACAGAGACTCTCATTAAAGCGGCTGCGTTTCTGCAGATGAACAGATGCTTTTGAGCGATCGCTCTCTCGGAGAAATGGCTCGCTTCGACCCTCTCAGCGCCGTTCCTGACCTGACTTCTCTCTCTCGTGTCTCTCACGTAGAAATGTTTGATGTTAGGAGTGTTTCTGCATGATGCATGACGGAGACGAACATGCACAAGGGTTTTGTGTTTCACATCAGCAGATGCATCTGGAAGCATTGGCATTTGTGTCTGAAAATTTTAAGGATTTAAAAAAAAAACATTTTGATTGTAAAATGTATATTTTTATCATTTCCACAATTTAATATTAATTACTTATTTATATAATTATCTGTGCATTAGTTAAGCATGAATTAATGCATATTAGTGCCACCGTATTGTAAAGTGTTACCTTTGCTCTTTACTGCAGATAATCGCTCACGCCTGAACTGAACAACATATTTGAATGTAAAAGACTGGAAAATTGTGTATTTGTGAATTCCCTACAAAAGTAGCAGATAAGAGTGTAGAATTGAAACTCTACGTGCATTCTGTCATCTCAGGGATTGTTTGATTCACACACACAATATCTGCTCATTATTCAGCGCTCACACACCCACACACACACACACATGGCACCGGAAGCACATTGAAATGCGTTTGTTGTCGTGCGATAATAACTCGACTGAAAGAGGCGACACCTTTGATTGTGGTTATTTTGGGCGCAGTAACGCTCAGAGAGGAAAAAACCCGTTTAACCTTCATCAATCAGAGCTACAGGTCAGAAACAAAAGAGCGGCGCGGGAGAATAGAGACGTGAACACCTGAATGCCATTAGACGTGTGCAGGTGTGCGAGTAAAGCCATTTATCAGAAACACAGAAACGCTTTCATCAGACATTAGCATGAGAAAAATCACATTTACATCAGAGCACTGACAAAGCATGAAAGACTCACACACACACACACACACACACACACACACACACACACACACACACACACACACACACACAC
>NW_015505792.1:1070916-1071364 GCF_001515645.1 Sinocyclocheilus grahami
ACACACACACACACACACACACACACACACACTCTCTCACACACACACACACACAGGTTTGTTTTTATGGTTTATGGGGACTCTCCATAGGCGTAATGGTTTTTATACTGTACAAAATAAGTAGGTACACACACACACACACACACACACACACACACACACAGTGAGTGTGTGTGTGTGTGTATGTGTGTGTGTGTCCAGTGTCTAATCACACTACATATCCATGTTGTCATGGGAACTGACGTGACGCAGGACTTTAGTTTGCTGTGTGGGTGAGAAAACTGTCACCCCCCTCGCTCTCTCTCTGTCTGTCTTTCTTTCTCTTCTGCTGGAGAATGTTCCGGAAATCTGGACAACTTTTCACCCTTCTGCAGACCAGAAAGACAGTTGTGATGACAGATTGTTACACACACACACACACACACACACACACTCTCTCTCTCTCACT
>NW_015505792.1:1071379-1071633 GCF_001515645.1 Sinocyclocheilus grahami
CACACACACAAACACACACACACACACACACCGTTCACTGTCCAGTACAAAACTATTCAATACTGAAGGAGAAAGATTTACTCTTTGGCCAAGTGTGTGTGTGTGTGTTTTTGTGTTTTCATTCTTAGAGTGACTTAAGAGTGATTAAACTCTTTAATTGTATTTTACACACATACACACACTTTTATTATTTTATTATTATATATATATATATATATATATATATATATATATATATATATATATATATATAT
>NW_015505792.1:1074889-1084235 GCF_001515645.1 Sinocyclocheilus grahami
CACACACACACACTCTCTCTCTCTCTCTCACACACACACACACACACACACACCCACACACACAAACACACACACACACACACACCGTTCACTGTCCAGTACAAAACTATTCAATACTGAAGGAGAAAGATTTACTCTTTGGCCAAGTGTGTGTGTGTGTGTTTTCATGTTAAGGTTCTTAGAGTGACTTAAGAGTGATTAAACTCTTTAATTGTATTTTACACACATACACACACTTTTATTATTAATTATATATATATATATATATATATATATATATATATTCAGGTTTTTAATTCACTTTTTTTTTGTGTTCTGCTTTTGTAATTTTTATTACTTTTTAAAGAATATTACTGTATCATAGTATACTGTATTTCAGTTTAAGTTCAGTTTGAGATGTTATTAGTTTCCAAATACTAATTAGTGTTTCACTTAGTTGCCAAGGCATAATTTCTCATTTGCTTTTAAAGTGTTTAAATAATGGATAAAAGCATCCAATATTTTATTTTGACATATTTTGACATTTTATTTCATTTTAACATATACAATTTAATATATAATATATAATTTCAATGAACAATTCTAAATACTTTTTCATCTAATATTAATATTTAATTTATTTTATTCATTTCTGTCATTTAGCAAAATTATTTTGAATAGTATTATTAATCATTTTTATTCATATTTAATTTACTTTTTTTTTTTTATAGTTCTCATTTTATGTAACACATTCTTCATAACAGAAGTAAACTGTATTTGTCACAAAGCAACACAGCGTTTGTGCGTGTGTTCAGTCTCTCAGGAGTCTTGTCTCCGTGTTCTGCGGCTCCGTCTCGTTTGATGTGAAATCAGAGAGCTTTGATTGTAAGATTAGACGTTACACACCTTTATTGGACTTCAAACGGATGGAGGAAAGCCCACAAAAGCAGCAGCATCTCTCTCTCCTCTCTCCACGAGTGAAAAAGCTCTCAGAAGCGTCTGGTCAGTAATCAGGCTTCAGGACCTTCAGCTTCTCCACACAAACTTCAGGTCGAGGCCAGAGACAGAGATGCACACAGACAGAGTGTAAATTGGTTTTCTCCAGCTGAATGGCTCTGGCTGTGAAGCAGCAGTGCATGATGGGATACCGTCAGCGTTTCTTTGTAAAGCCTTTTAAAGTGGAACAGATCAAACTTTGCCTCTTTTACTGATTCTTTCTTTCTTCAATTCCCTGGCCTGCAGAGATGCTAACAGCAGAGTCAACTACTGGTGAACTGCGCATTTCTGCGCTCATTTCTGCATAAAAATAGCAACAAAAACACTCCATCGCTGCGTTTCAGGTCACATTCGTTTATTTCAGTGAGCTGATTCAAATAGATTCACTGATTCCACAACGTGATCGCAAGATAATTCATATGTATTTTACATAAAATGTGGTTCTATAAAACGTACATTTACTTACGTTTTTACAGGCACTAATGAACGTATTTTCATCATGTAAACGTACAGAACTGACGTATTGACGACACCTAAATATTGAAATCGCGGCATTAATTTTATTATTAGTTGTTTGTAGTTGTCATGTCAATTACCTTGTTTTCGATTGCATTATTAAATTGTTTACTCGTTTAGTTAATATGAAATTATAACATTTCGTTCTGTTCTGTGTGATTTCTGCTGCCAGCTCGTTTCCAAGAATAGGCCTACGTAATGTTAAACACGACTTCACTTTAAACCTTCAAATAAATAACATTTCTGCAATCGTTTAACCTTTACGCATCATCATTTGAATTACTTTTGGTACTGCTTTTGACATTTTTGCAATAAATTAAAGATTGTAATTGCATTTAACTGTCTGTCATGTTTTTCTTATACTGTACAGAAATAGTTATGTTTAGGTTTAGTGGTAGGACTGGGATTAGCGACTATAAAAATATTATGTTGTTACTAAAATGGTTATTTTCCTGCATATTTCGTTCAATTGCGTTTTATATCCTATATATGTATAGTTTTGTGTGTAAATGTCTTAATGTTTGATTGTGGCTGGTGCATTTGTTGCACTGGAAATGAAAGATCAAGTTGAGAGCGTTGCATTGTGGGATAGGGTGTGATATGTTTTGTATGTAGATCACACAGAAATGCTGTAGATGCTGCAGAAGAGCAGAAGTGAGTGTGAGAGTGCGGCGTATCCAGGCTGCTTGTGTGATTTTTGTGTTTATTTAACATGGTAACTCATGCTGGGCTGTTGTGTGATTAAATATTCATTCATTTAGATGAATAAAGTCAGATTTCACGGCTGATGCGCGGCTCTGTTTACTGGTGTGAAGTGTTTTCTCAGAGTTTGTTCATGTCTGTGTTTCAGAGACGCGGTGAAGCAGCAGAAGAGACTGCAGTGCTCCGGCCTGCCGTCAGCAGAACTCCATCAGAAACAGAGCGGCTCGCTGAGCACACCACTGCCGGCCCACAAACGAGGTGTGAGAGAGTGTGTGTGAGAGTGTGTGTGAGAGAGTGTGTGTGTGTGAGTGTGAGTGTGAGAGTGTGTGTGTGTGTGTGTGTGTGTGTGTGTGTGTGTGAGTGTGAGAGTGTGTGTGTGTGTGTGTGTGTGTGAGAGAGAGAGAGAGAGAGAGAGAGAGAGAGAGAGATTGAGAACATAAAACCCAAATGTGAAAGTATCTTAGTTTAGAACATTTGTTGTGTGTGTGAGGATCAAACAACACAGAGAGAAAGAAAAAGAGAGAGAGACAGGTGTGTGTGTGTGTGTTCTTGTTTATGGTACATTGTGGGGACCAAATGTCCCCACAAGGATAGTAAAACCTGAAATTTTTGACATTCTGAAGGAGAAAATCATTAAAAATAGTAAATGATGTTTATCTGAAAGTGTAAGAATGCAAACAGGTTTTCTGTAAGGGGTAGGTTTAGGGTTAGGGGATAGAAAATATTGTTTGGTCAGTATAAAAGTAATAGAAGTCTATGGAAAGTCCCAACAATTCACAGAAACAAAATGTACGCTATTCCTAATACATATAGTTCTATCCCATTCCCAATATATATATATAAAAAAGTCAATATCCAAAGAATATTCTATACATGTACTATACTATACTATACATGATGTGTGTGTGTGTGTGTGTATAAAGGACTTGATTTATCTCGGTGGTGTAAAAGCACAGAGACAGTGTGATAATGAAAGACGTTTTAAAGAGTGAGAAATGTTCATTTACACCGCTGAACTTTTAGTCCACTTTCATCAGATTTTCCTAGTTTACCTCTCGCTCTGGCTTTCTCTCTCCTTGTTCCCATGGTGACTATCGCTATGTAGTACTATTTTTACCAGAGTAACAATACAGCCTTCCGAATCTTAGACAGCAAACATAAAGAAACCGAGTGTGTGAGAGAGACAGAGTTCATGAGTGTGTGTGAACAATTTATTTCATTCTTTTATTATTTTTTTTTTTACATATATTTGTATTATTTGTTTGGTCACATCACATTACATATATATAAATAAATAAATATGTATTTGTACATAGTATATCAATATATACATCAAATATAGATTTGTTTGTTTGTTTTAAAGAGACAGTTCACCCAAAAAGACAATTTGCTGTTAATTTACTCATCGTCAGATCATCCAAGATGTAGGTGACGTTTTTTTCTTAAATAGAGCAGATTTTTAGCTGAAACTATGGTCCTTGGTGATTCATATAATGCAAGTCAATGGCTACCGGCACTTTGAGAGTTAAAAATGCATATCAGGCAACACAAAATTAATACCCATGACTCCTCGTGAAATATTGAGTTCAATATATATATATATATGTATACTGAGATCATGATACTGTATATTGAGATTATAAAGCGAAATGATCGGTCTGTGCAAGAAACTGAACATTATTTACTACACTGTAATCCAGAGCCTCAGGCAAACGGTTCAGTTTGTGAATGAATCATTCTTTTGAATCGGTCCTTTTCAGTGAACCAGTTGAATCAGTTCATCAAATCGGACTGAATGATGCTGATGAAGACGAGTTTATTCACTTTACACGCTTTAGACATGTAAAACATCTGCAATTTGTGGGTGCTTTAATAATAGAATTGCGTATGACGTCACTGAACCAGTTCATTGAAAAGAACTGGCCGAAAGAATCGGTTCGCAGAAAAGAATCAGATTTCCCCCGTTTGCCTGAGGCTCTGGATTAAAGTGTTGTAAATAATGTTCAGTTTCGTGCACAGACCGATCGCTTCGGTGTATCAGCAGCAGCCACAGGTTTTAATGTTGTGTTGCCTGTATGTGCTTTTTTGACTCTCAAAGTGACGGTAGCCATTGACTTGCATTATATGAAGTTTCCAGCTCACAGTTTTTGTGTTTGTGATGTTTGTGATATTACAGATGTGTTTTTGTGATATTTTGAATGCAGTGCTTCATTTTGCATTTAGTGTGTGCAGTTCTTGGATTTGTGTGTAAAGTTTTGAAAACAAGAGGCAAAGTTTTCAAAATGTGTGTAAGCAGCTGAAAACAGTGTTATTCCTGTTAGATTCACCTACATCTTAGACGGCCTGAGAATGAGTAAAGTTGCTTTAAGTTGCAGTGATTCATCTCTTTTTGTCTCAGCGCTCATCATTCCTCTGCTGGACGGTGATGAAGGGAAGGTGATCTCTCTGATTCTGGTGAGTTCTGCTGTAATTTCACACACAATAGTAATCTCTCTCTCTCTCACACACACACTCTCTCTCTCTCTCTCTCTCTCTCTCTCTGTCTCTGTCTCTCTCTCTCTCACCTCTAAACCATTGAATCAGTGAATGTCGTGCGATTCCTCTCTTTGAGTCATCCGAAATTCGTTATAGCTCGTTATTTTTTAACGAGCTGCCTAATGTTGCACTTTTACAGGCGGCATTAGTCCAATTAAAGTGTTTATTTCTAATTGAGTAATAAAACTTTATGGTTTTATGAGATTTTTGAGTGCAGGGGAGACGCTTTATTGCTGCGGCCGTGACGCGTTATAAAAGAAACGATTGTGACGGAGCGGATCGCATCAAGGACGTGTTTTGAGCTTCTAGAGAGTCTTATTTATACAATTATATGAATATGAATATATACATGTGAATATTTTCAAAATATACTATATGTGTGTGTCTTTATATATACATAATAAATATACACAGTACACACACATATATTGTTTTTTATATTTTTAATAATGTCTATATTATTATTATTTTTTAATTTTTTTAGTAATTTAAGTATTTCAATTTACACTAAACAAAAATAAGAAATGTTGGCTTGCCAACAAGCCGGATAAGCAGAATTTTTATTCATTTATTTTATTTTAAGTAACGAAAATGGTTTTAGTTATGGATTCTTGAGAGTCTTAGCAAGTTGGAAAATAGAAGATAGAATGAAAATAGTGAAAGACAACAAAAGTCTCGTCCATTTTGCACATGATGACACGTCGTGCAAATTGTCTTGCAATCATTGGCTGCGCTTCAAAATTGCAGCAGCAAAACTTGGGGTTGAATGTGAAGTAGTTTGAACTCTGAGCACAACTCGTGTGCCACACTCGACCTGCGCTTGTGCTTCACGTGTAAAGAGTCGCGGCTGATGTTTGAGTGTTTGCAGAGCGTTGATCTTCAAGAGGATGAATTTAGAGACGCAGTTTCTGTTTCCGCTGGACAGCATGATCAAATCTCTGCATGCATCATGTTTAAAGCACCGTCAACATCAAAGAAGAGCTGTTGCATGATATCAACAGTGTTATTTTTACAAGTTATAGATTTTGTTAATATTTTTAATTACATTTTATCTTTATGTTTTCTGTTTCCGCTTTAACTTTATTTTTCTTTTTTAGTCATTTCTTTTTTTTGTCATTTTTATTAGGTTTTGTTTTTTTAATTATGTCTATATAGTATTAATTAATTTTATTTTATTTTTAGTTTGAGTTATTTTCATACTTCAATCACACTAAACAAAAATAAGAAATGTTTGCTTGCAAACAAGCCGAATAAGTTGTTTTTATTTATTTATTTATTTTTTACTTAATAATAATAATAATAAAAGCATTCAATCATAAATTTCAAGACAATTTTTGCCAAACTCCAAATATTTATGTGTTGAATTATTATTATTATTATTATTATTTAAAAAAATTTATTTTAAGTAACGAAAATGGTTTTAGTTAATAATAATAACCATGCATTCAATCATAAATTTCAAGACATTTTTGTCAAACTCTTGTATGTTGAATTAATAAAAAATGTATAATATTTATTTGGTGAAATATTTATATATCATAGTCATTTATAAAATGCATAATTTTCCACATGTCTAGTTTAAAACCAGTTACTTACAAGGTTTAACTCCCTTAAAAGTTTGGGGTCAGTATGATTAAAAAAAAAAGTTTTTAAGTCTCTTCTGCTCACAAAGGCTGCATTTATTTGATAAAAATACTGTAAAAACAGTGTCACATGATCTTCAGAAATCAGTATAATATGCTGATCTGCTGCTCGAGAAACATTTCTGATTATTATCAATGCTGAAAACAGTCGTGCTGCACAATATTTTTGTGGAAACTGTGACACGTTTTATTTTTCAGGATTCACAGATGAATAGAAAGTTCAGAAGAACAGCTTTATTTGAAATAGGAATCTACTGTAACATTATAAATGTCTTTACTGTCACTTTTGATGAATGTAGTGCATCACTGATGAATGAAGGTATTGATTTCCTTCATTAAACAGCAAACGCTCTCTAGTATGTGGATCAGAGCTGCTGTTTGACTTCATGTCAGTGTTTTAGTATCCGCTCTATTAGATCAGTAGCGTGTCTCGCGGGAGAGGTGTGTGTCGAGTGTCTCTCTGGGACTCTTGCAGACGGACGCAGGGTCAAAGGTCTCAGTGTGACCCCTAAAGTAAATGAAGCGTTTCCCCAGAGAGAGAGGGAGAGAGAGCTGGCAGAAACAGAGCAGGTGGTTTGCTGAAGGATGTAATGAATTGTGTGATTTCTTTGACTTGTGGTGTCTGTCGCTTTCTCAACAGCTCTGCTGTAAACCACTGACAGAACAAGATGAACAAAACCTCAACATCCTGGAGAAACATGTAAGACACACACACACACACACACTCACTCTCACGCACACACACACACACACACACACACACACACACCCACACTCACACACACACACACACTCACTCTCACACACACACACACACACACACACACTCGCTCTCACACACACACACACTCACTCTCACACACACACACACACACACACACTCACTCTCTCACTCACACACATACACACACACACAGAGTTTCTCCCTTACTTAAATTTACTATTAAATCACAGTTATTGTCACTACTGTAAAATACTTTTTTATAATTTATTTATTATAATTTACTTAATTTTTATTATTATTTTATTTTATATCAGACACTTAAAAAGTATGTTATGATGAGAGCAAAATCAAGAGCAAAGAGAAAGAAGATTCAGAGCTTTATAAACAGAAACAATATATTTCAATTTATTTTATATATATATATATATATATATATATATATATATATTTATTATTATATTATTTTATATCAGACACTTAAAAAGTATGTTATGATGAGAGCAAAATCAAGAGCAAAGAGAAAGAAGATTCAGAGCTTTATAAACAGAAACAATATATTTCAATTTATTTTATATATATATATATATATATATATATATATTACATTGACATTATATTAATCTAATATATTATTTTATTAATTTTCCTAAAATAAGATTTGCTTCCCACTGAAATATGAAACATTCATTCATCCATTCATTCATTCCAAAGAATAAGATTCACAAAATGTTATTTAATTATTTATTTGCTTAATATTATATTCATATATAATTTATTTTTAGATTTTTTAGATTTTCCATACATACACGACAAGCTTGACAAAGTGAAGGAAAGCAAAATCAAACTACAATCTCAGCTAACAGTGCTGGGAAGGTTACTTTGGAAATGTAATAGATTACAGATTACAAGTTACCCTATCTAAAATGTAATAGTAGTGTAGCTATTTCAGTTAATTTATTAAAGTAGTGCAACTGATTACATTTGATTACTTTTCTAAATATTGAATGTTTTCGACTGTTAATCATTTTCAAAAATGTAAACCAAGCAGGGTTAAACTTACAGTAGCACTCAACACTGTCAGACTTTCAGAAATCACTTGAATTATTATAATTGACAAGAAACACTGGTATCTCTAACAATGCCCTGAACAATGCCTATACATAAACCCAATAGAAAATAAAACTCTTGCAACTAAAGTTTCATCAAATTACGTAATTTTGTTACATGTAACTAGTTACTCCCCAACCCTGACTATTAAACGGTCAGCTAGAGATTTGGATTTGTGGCGGAAGAAAGTAGTTCTGCACACAGAATGTTTTTAAGACACTCAATGGTTGTTTCTTATTTATTTACACACTGGTTCCATCGAATTGTTGCATAAACGCAATATCACACTCGTTAGCCATCGCTCTATATCAACACGGCTGTGATTTTACATAGATTTACACTTTCTAGATAAACATTACTACATGTGCATGTGACACTGTTTATATTGTGTGTGTGTGTGTGTCGTCAGCTCACCGTGGCCTGTAAGCGAGTCAGAGACATTCAGAGATGCTCCAAACGGCCACACACTCAATCCCACAATGCACCAGCGGAGCCCAAAGCCAGAGCACAGGCAGAGGACTACAGAGAGCTCGACCGCAAGATCCTACGGCTGTGTGGTGAGAAACACACAACACACAACACACACACACACACACTCACTCACACACACACACACACTCACACACACTCTCACACACACACACTCACTCACACACACACATACACACACACACACACACACTCACACAAATATTCACACACACTCTCACACACACACTCACTCCCTCACACACACACGCACGCACGCACGCACTCACTCACTCACTCACTCACACACACACACACACACACTCACTCACACACACACACACACTCACACACACTCTCACACACACACACTCACTCACACACACACATACACACACACACACACACACTCACACAAATATTCACACACACTCTCACACACACACTCACTCCCTCACACACACACGCACGCACGCACGCACTCACTCACTCACTCACTCACACACACACACACACACACTCACTCACACACACACACACACTCACACACACTCTCACACACACACACTCACTCACACACACACATACACACACACACACACACACTCACACAAATATTCACACACACTCTCACACACACACTCACTCACTCACACACACACGCACGCACGCACGC
>NW_015505792.1:1084374-1085779 GCF_001515645.1 Sinocyclocheilus grahami
TCACACACACACACACACTTACTCACTCACACACACACACACATACTCACACTCACTCTCACACACAGTCTCACACAGTCTCACACACACACATACACACTTACTCACACAGCCTCACACGCACACACACACACACACACGCGGGCACACACGCGGGCACACACACACACACATTTACATTTAGCCATTTAGTAGAATGGCTAAATGTACACACACACACACACACATGCGCGCACACACACACACACACACACTCACACACACACACACACACACACACACACACACACACATGCGCACACACACACACACACACACGCACACACTTACTCACACCTGTGTTACTGTAGCATTAAAGAGCTCTGAAATAAAAGCATTTGATATTCTATGTGCAACATATGCTCATTGGAAATACGTGCCTTTACATTTCTGCGAAACTCAAAAAATGTACCTATACACACGAATCGCTGCAGTTTCAGTTTCCAGTTGACAACTTTTACTCCCTTTTACACAAAATATGATTTGCAGGTCCACAGTTTAGATTAATAAAGCCTAATTTTCACATAATTACTTGAGAAACTACGGTTCAAGTTCAAGTTCAATTTATTTATATAGCACATATAAAAACAGCCACACGACTGACCAAAGTGCTTTACAGAGATTCAGAAAAGAATAAAACAAAATATAGAAATCAGCACAAACTAAACACAATTCAGACCGGGTCTAGCCCCAATGATATAATGACTAAAACTTTATAAAACAAGGGAAACAGAGTACAGACACTTAGAATACACAATACTAGGCAAAGACCATAATAGAAAAGTATTTATAAGCCAGAGAAAACAGATATGTTTTTAGGAGAGACTTAAATGTAGTCAGAGAAAACAGCTCAAATCTGCGTAAGAAGGTTAAAATAGCACAGCTGCATCAACAAATGTGTTTTTAGATCACTTTTGTATTTGTTAACACTATCGGGTAGGTTTAGGGTTGGGGTTATTTATTAAATTTTTTTATAAAAAAAAACACTTGACCCTCTATCACTTGTACTCTCTATTTGTTTTCTAACTGCTTGTTTTTCTTGAAAAAAAGTGTGTGTTTGTGTGTGTGTGTGAGAGAGAGTGAATGTGTGTGTGTGTGTGAGAGTGAGTGTGTGTGTGAGAGTGAGTGTGTGTGTGTGAGTGTGTGTGTGTGTGTGTGTGTGAGAGTGTGTGTGTGTGTGTGTGTGTGTGAGAGAGAGTGAGTGTCTGTGTGTGTGTGAGTGTGTTTGTGTGCGTGTGAGCGAGTGAGTGTGTGTTGTGTTGTGTGTTGTGTGTGTGTGTGAGTGAGTGAGTGAGTGTGTGTGTCGTGTGTGCGTGTGTGTGTTGTGTGAGTGTGTGTGTGTGTGTGTGTGAGTGAGTGGGTTTGT
>NW_015505792.1:1086515-1094167 GCF_001515645.1 Sinocyclocheilus grahami
GTGAGTGAGTGAGTGAGTGAGTGTGTGTGTGTTGTGTGTTGTGAGTGTGAGTGTGTGTGTTCATCATTTGTAAGTCGCTTTGGATAAAAGCATCTACTAAATGGCTAAATGTAAATGTTTGGTGTAGGGGATATTTCCAACACGACAGAGCATTCATTTTTAGCGTCACTCCTTAGATATTTGAATTACGAACCGCCACAATACGTACCTGAAGCAACGTAATACAAACACAGCAATACGTGCCTATATCAACGTAACAAACGTACTGAACCCGCGTTTTAGCGCCACTCACTGGACGTTTCACTTTGAAACTGCGGCGAAACGTGCAGTCAGGAACGTAATAACGGTGCTGCAGAAATGCATTTAGAGGCATGTATTTCGAATGAGCCTGGGTTGTCTGTGTGACGTAATGTAATGTAAAAACTCCCTCAGTGTAAGTGTGTGATTGGCAGGTGAGCTGTATGATCTGGACGCCGCCTCCCTGCAGCTCAAAGTCATCAGTTATGTAAGTACAGACTCATAACCAGAGCTGGCTAGAATACTTACAAATTATAATCCGTTACCGATTCCAAATTACATGACAAAAATTATAGTTAGTAACGTAATGTATTACATTACACATTTTAGGTCATGTAATCAGTCCAGAGATGTTCACAAGTCTTTAACTTGGAGTCCGAGTCGAGTCTCGAGTCATTTAATGGCTCACTAAAAAAATCCCATTCAGAATCCTCATGTATTGAAATCTTCCTATTTACGAAGCTGTTTTCTATCCTTATGAACGAGGAAGGTGGGCTGAGATAGTGATAAGAGTGTTATTGAGACGCCTGCAGCTCCTCGTGAAGGTCACTGATCTACAGTCCCTCTGGACCCTCATTCAGTTACAACTTGGCCAAGAAACAATTAACCTCAGTCACAAGTCAAACACACACACACTTCTATTCAGTGTCGTTAGACTTTGTGATGAGAGGGAACAGAATTAATTGTTTTGCAGGTGACGGCTCTGTTTCCAAACCTAGTGAGCTGCCTACATAGACAGCACAGCTGTGCTCCCTGTTACAAGCGTTCTTCCAGTAACATTAATGGAACATTCATTCAAAGTTATCTGGTCTTTAATAATGTTCTTAGCACAAAAACGTTATTTACAGTATATAAACAATGTGGAATGTTTATGGAACATTTTTTTGTGAAACTTGTTTGTCTAACATTTCTTAAATGTTGCTACTTGTTTCAGAACGTTCAGAGAACAAAAGTAACGTTCCCATACTGTCTGCAAAATGTTAAAATGTAATGTTTCTTTAATGTTCCTTAACCTAACCCTTACCAAGAAAAACATTTTAAACCGTTTAAAAACTGCACGTTTAAAATGTTCGGAGAACATTCAGAAATCAAATATTTCATAATGTAATGGCAATTTTAGCAAAAATATATCAGAATATATTTTTGTTAGCTGTAGTTGTGCTTTCTGTGACATTTAGGGGACAAACTATCATTATCTTGGTATAAAAACAACAGAAGTCAATGGACAATCACAAGAAGGTACAAATCTAAATGCAGTCAGATCAGCAGATGAGTTTGTCGTGTCGTTTGGAGCTGATTTATGTTCACTTACAGGTCATAATGTTTATTGCTGCTCGCTGTTACGGAAATTAAAGTGTGTGTTTGTGTGTGTGTGTGTGTGTGTGTGTGAAAGAGAGTGTGTGTGTGTGTGTGAGACTGTGTGTGTGAGTGTGTGTGTGTGTGTGAGTGTGTGTGTGTGTGTGTGTGTGTGAGTGTGTGTGTCTGTGTGTGTGTGAGAGAGAGAGAGTGAGTGTGTGTGAGTTTGTGTGTGTGTGTGAGACTGTGTGTGTGAGTGTGTGTGAGTCTGTGTGTCTGTGTGTGTGTGTGAGAGAGAGAGTGAGTGTGTGTGAGTTTGTGTGTGTGTGTGTGTGTGAGACTGTGTGTGTGTGAGTGAGATTTGTGTTGTACAGGTCAGTGCCTGAATGATCATATGCATAATAAGCTTATCTGTATTTATTCAGATTGTTTCAATTCAATTGTAGCGAGGAAAGGACAGACACACACTCACACACACACACGCACGCACACAGACATACACACAGTCACACACTCACACACACACACACACACTTTCATTTCCGTAACAGCGAGCACCATCCCTGTTTTTGTCTTTGTTTTCAACGTTTCTAACCCGTCTGTGAATCACATTATCAAATACGTTCAAAACAACTGTTTTAAAATGCATCATCAAATCAGTTTGTTTGATCAATATACCAAGAATAATCTTTATCAATATTGTTAAATATATAATCTAGACAAGACAGTGTGCTTAAATATTTATGCCATGATGTGTTATTTATACATGTATTATTTGTGGCCATTATTGCACTTTATATGTGTTTTTATATTTATCTAAAACACCTTCAGGAAGCAAAAACAATATATTTTTTTAATTGACTTTGTGATATTTAAATATTGACCTCCTAATAAATATCACATGATGGAAAAACAGCTGTATCAAACTTTTATTTTAATTTTCCAGTTTCATTTTATTTTATTAAACGGCCTGTTTTTTCCCTTTTTATTTGATTAAATAGTTTTATGTTGTTGTTGTGTCATGCATAAATGACATTCATGACATATACCTGCCTTACACACAGACGTTTGAGTCGTAACCCCTTTCTGCGTTATTACCGAACACAATTTCATCTCCAGAATGCAATAATCCCTGAAATGATCTGATTTCATTACGCCGTTCAGTCTGAATTAAGAGAAAACATTTTACGAATGGCTGGTTTGAAAAATGAATGTTGTCTGTCGCCTCTCCGAATAAATCACTCCAGAAGGTAAAGAGGCCAAGCAGCGTTTCTGCATTTCTCTTTCGCTCGTTCAGTGTTTGTGTCTGATTTAATATCTCGCTGTCAGATCTTGCTGCACGTTACTGTGGTTTCTGTCAGTGTGCTGTTTAGTCGTTCTGTGGTCCACAACATCCGGATGGACAGAAAATCCAATGCATTAAAGCAGAGGGAAGAATTTAATACAATATCCCATCATTTTTTTAAAGGAATATTGAAAATGGTTTAAAATAATAATGCCTAGAAATGTCATGAAAATGAGTAAAATCTTTAAAAATGATAGAACATTTTATTTTTATAGTCAGTATATATTTTTCTAGTTATCATAAGCATTGATGTGTGTGTTTCTCTCTCAGTTGCAGACAGAAACTCAGTCGCAGTGCTGCTGTTTACTGCTGGTCTCTGAAGATAATCACCAACTCTTCTGTCAGGTGACGCACTCAGAAATATATTTATATTCTTTCTGAAAGAGTCTTTTCTGCTCACTGAGGCTGCATTTATTTGATGACAAATACAGTAAAAAACAGCTGTTTTCCAGATGCACAGGTAAAATGGCATGCAAAAATCACTGCTGATTCACTATGTGACAAAATAAAAAACATTTTGACATTTGACGTGCACACACACACACACTCACACACACAAGCACACACACACAAGCACACCCACACTCACACACAAGCACACACAAGCACACACACAAGCACACACACACAAGCACACACACACGCACACACACACGCACTCACTCACGCACGCACACACACACACACGCACACACACACGAACACACACACAAACAAATAACCTTCTCTCTCTATACAGCTTATGTTCGGTCGCTTTGGGCAGGTGGTGGAGACAAAGAAATCCATTACTCTCCAGGAGGCCAGCCAGGTTAGTACATACACACACACACACACACACACACACACACACACATACACGCATGTGCACACACACACACTCATGCACACGCACTCACACTCACACACACACACACACACTCACGCATACGCATGCGCACGCAAGCGCGCGCACACACATACACTCACACACACACACACATACACACTCTCTCACACACACACACACACACTCTCACAAATACACTCTCACAAAGACACGCACACGCATGCACACACATGCACTCACACTCACAAACAGACACACACACACACACAGCTGCGGATAATAATGGAGCTTTTTCATTCGTTCCCAGCTGACAGCTCTCCAAAACCAGCTAATTATCACCACAGACAGACAGACAGTTGATCTGTGTTAAATGAGTTCAGCTGGAACAGAAACTGTCACTATCCTTCCTTTTAATCAGGATCAAACTCACCAAACACACACACATGTTGACGTCACCGTATGACGGATTGAATGTTGTCTGTGTGTCTCTACAGGAGGAACGCGGGTTATTAAGCAGTTTGTTGGGGTTCGAGCCGAACTCGATGCTTTGCGTTCCTGTAATCAGTCAAGCCACTGGACAGGTGGTGGCGCTAGCGTGTACCTTCAACAAACTGAGTGGACAGAGGTGTGTGATGACATTACAAATAGTGAAATATTATTACGATTTAAAACAGCTGTTTTCTAAGTGAATATCTGTTAAACTGTAATGTATTTCTGTGATGTGCAGCTGTATTTTCAGCATCATTCCTCCAGTCTTCAGTGTCACATGATCTTCAGAAATCAGTATAATATGCTGATTTCCTGATAATTTTTGATTAGTAATATGCATTGCTAAGAACTTCATTTAAACAACTTTAACGATGATTTTCTCAATATTTAGATTTTTTTGCACCCTCAGATTCCAGATTTTCAAATAGTTGTATCTCGGCCAAATATTGTCCGATCCTAACAAACCATACATCAATGGAAAGCTTATTTATTCAGCTTCCAGATTATGAATACATCTAATTTTCACAAAACTGACCCTTATGACTGGTTTTGTGCTCCAGGGTCACATATATTTAGTTTGACCTTTTGAGCTGGCTGCTGATTTAGTAAGGGCATTAATATGGTGTTTGTATTTGTTGTGTTTTGAGGTACATGGAGGCGGATGAGCATGTGATCCAGCACTGTTTCTGTTACACGTCGACGGTTCTCACCAGCACACTGGCCTTCCAGAAAGAGCAGAAACTCAAGTTCGAGTGTCAGGTGAGAAGACGAGAAACTGACTTAAAGGGACAGTTCACAAAAAATACATCTGCCATCATTTACTCACCCTCATGTCGTTCCAAACCGGTATGAGTTTCTTTCTACTTTAGCGCATGAAAGAAGATATTTTGAAGAATGTTCATCTACCATCAACTCCTCAACTATTTTAATGCTTTGGCAATACAAAATGTACTTTTGTCATGCTAATGAAGCTATTTGAATAGAACTCCATTGCATTCAATTGAACTGAATTGAATTGAACTAAATTGAGAGAATGCGTGAGAGAGAGTGATGGACTCTATATGGACAGCTCTGGGAGTCTCTCAGTATCCAGAGTGCTGTGAAATCCCACAATGCACCAGGAATAGCACATACTGCCCTGACCCTTCAACACACACACACACACACACACACACACACACACAAGCTTCAATATGGGTTTGATAGTTTTGGGTTTCGTCCAAACCAATTCCAGACGGTTAGCATGACAAGAGCAGCGGCTCATAAATATCAATTAACTCCAATCAAATATTGTAACATTTAATCAAACACACTGTCAGCAGGCTCTAAATATTTACAAGTCTAATGCGGACTGAGCTGAAACACGGATATTCTGGGTTTGTTCAGTTGTGTTCAGAGCTATTTTCTGTCTTTCTCTCAGTTGTTCTGTGTTCCTGTTGGATCACTTCAGTCATGAGCTCGTGGCCAAAGTGTTCGATGGAGGAGTCGTGAACGATGACGAGGTACAATAAACGTGTGCTTGTGTACAAATTTCTCATGTTGTACAATACAGATCGTTTTAAAGCAGCTTCACAGTAATAAACAGGAAAATAACAGTTTTAATGTAAAATTCAACAATTATAAAAGCAGCTCTACTGAAGATAATAGCGTCATTATTCAGCTCAGCTTAGTGCAGTGTTGATTCAACTTATAGTTTAATAACAACAACAACGATGACGGGAAAAAACATTTTAATCATCCTTAAAAAGACCACAAACCTCCTTTTAGTAAATTTTTAAAAGATTATTTGCTCATACACTGTTAATTCAAAGCATTTTTTATAAAAGTGATTAAAAAGCAAACGAATAAAAACGAATAGTAAAAAATAGGGGGGAAAAGCTGTTTTAAACATTTTTTTAATAAAAAAAAATTAGATATAGTGGATTTAGACTGAGGGAAACTTGTGATTTGTGAATATTACAGTCGTTTAAAAAAAAACGTCTTGGTTACCTATGTAACCCTCGTTCCCTGAAGGAGGGAACGGAGATGTCACATCGGTGACCGACGAATTGGGATCTCGCTTGGAGAGACCAATCCCCTTCGAGTGTAAACTAAACGAGCCAATGCACATTGGCATGCGATGATTGTATCCAGCTGCCGCTGATCACAGCGTGAGCATAAAAAGGCAGCCGGTGCAACGCATACCGGTGACCCGGCCGCTCATCGGTGGTACAGCAGCCGTGGCAACAGGACGTGACGTCTCTGTTCCCTCCTTCAGGGAACGAGGGTTACATACGTAACCAAGACGTTCCCTTTCAGTCGGTCACTCCGAAAAATTGGGTTAGGTATATATAACAAAGCGCCATGGATGCTGCCCCTTCCAGTGTCCTGTGCGAGCCTCCTGCGCCCCTTTGTGGTGTTGGCCGGGGCTCGCAACAAGAAGACCAGTCACTGTTGTCATAGCACTACCCACTCAGTGAGATTGGATAACACTGGGAAAACGTACCCATTCCACTTGGAACAGGAACGTTGCAGAAGCCCTATCCTTCCTGAAGGAGGTTTCGGAAGCACTTACACATATGAACATCTGTTTAGGTGCATATGGAAGATTAGAGGTGATTGAAACCCTCATGGAAATGGCAGGAGTCTGCCGGGGAAACACGGGCTCTGAGGCTATACTGTGGACTTTACACATATGGGATCCGCTTAGGTCTCTACATATGGAACCCAGCCCTCAACCGGTTCTCACGAATTCAGTGAGAGAGGGCCTGGCGCCGGACGTTCCACCATGTCTGGCTGCCGAGGGGATGGAGGAACTCGACAGGGTCTACAGTACAGACTCTCTGGAGCAGTTTTAGCAAGCCGACACTAAACCGGGGCCTCTCAGTTCCTCTACCCATTTGAGGTGAGAACACAGGAGGATACCAACTCCACACGAAGGCTATAGAATCTAGCGAACGTGTTGGAGGTCACCCAGCCCGCAGCTCTACAAATATCTGTCAGCGAGGCACCACGAGCCAGCACCCAGGAGGATGCAACACTCCTAGTAGAGTGAGCTCGCAACCTGAGCGGTCAGGGTACACCCTGAGCCTGATAAGCCACATAGCGACATAGACTTTAAGGTTGAAGGGAGACAGCCTTCGCTCCAACCCTTGCTGCAAAAAGGAAAGCACGACCCTGATCGGGCATCTCCGGGGTTCTTCTCGACGAGAAGAACACCACTCAACAAACAGGTTCCACTTCAAGGCGTAAGCGTGTCTTGTAGACGGTGCTCTCGCCGAAGTGATGGTGTCAACCACCTCTTGGGGTAGGTCACCAAGAACCTCTGCGTCAGACATGAAGTTTCCAGAGGTCTGGACGCAGGTGCCACAGGGTGCCCCGTCTCTAAGTCAGTAGATCCTTCCTCAGAGGAATCTGCCA
>NW_015505792.1:1101567-1108568 GCF_001515645.1 Sinocyclocheilus grahami
TGCTGTAGTGTTTTAAGCACCAGAGACAGGTCCCAAGAGGGTATGGAGAGGGGCCGGGGAGGATTTAAACGAGAAGAACACCACTCGACGAACAGGTTCCACTTCAAGGCGTAATTGTGTCTCGTAGACGGTGCTCTTGCCGAAGTGATGGTTTGAACGTGTGCCCCATCTCTGAGTCAGTAGATCCTTCCTCAGAGGAATCTGCCAGGAAGGGGCTGTCGCGAGGAGCATTAGTTGCGGGAACCAGGTCCGAATGGGCCAATACGGAGCCACAAGCAGGACCTGCTCCTCGTCCTCCCTGACCTTGCACAGCATCTGTGCGAGAAGGCTCACTGGGGAAAACGCATACTTGCGCAGGCCCTGCGGCTAGCTGTGTGCCAGTGCGTCCGTGCTGAGTGTTCCCAGTAGAACAACTGACAGCGAGAGGTTTCTGGAGAGGCAAACAGATCTACCTGAGCGGCCCCCGAAACGTCTCCAAATCAGCTGGATCGTCTGGGGATGGAGTCTCCATTCTCCCGGGAGCGTAGCTCGTGACAGCTCATCGGCCGTACGGTTGAGCAGACCTGGAATGTGAATGGCACGAAGTGACCTCAAACCCTTCCGACTCCAAAGGAGGAGGTGGCGGACGAGTTGCGACATGCGACGGGAGCGCAGACCACCTAGTCGGTTGACGTACGTAATGGTCGCCGTGTTGTCTGTTCGGACCAGCACGTGCTTGCCTAGCAAGCGCCCTTTGAGACGGTTCAAGGCAAGGCCCACCGCTAACAACTCCAGGCAATTGATATGCCAGTGCAGTTGGGGGCCCGTCCACACCCCCGACACTACATGCCCATTGTACGTGGCCCCCCAGCCAGGGGTGGAGGCATCCATGTAAACCACAGCATGCCTGGATACCTGTTCTAGGGTCACTCCTGCCCGGAGGAAAGCAAGGTCTGACCACGGGGTGAAGGTTTGGCGACAGGCCGGTGTAACTTGTGGTGAGTGCTGCGGTGCAACGCTTACCTGGTTCCACATTTTGGCAGAGGGTGCGTAAGTAGGGCCTTTGTTGACACTCTCGAACCACCCGCTGCTGCCTGCTGGCAATAGTGGAGGATGAGTGTGGTTCGGTGCTGGTCCGTTCGCGACTCTCCGTACCCTCCTGGGACCCAGGGACAGAGAAAACCGCTCTCGTGTCGAGATTTTCCAGATTCTCCACCCGGCCCTCCTTCACCATCCCTCAAAGAGCAGCTTCCTCCCTCTCTGGTTCACCCGTCCCAGGGCCTCTTGCTCTTTCGCTCACCGCCAGGTTTTGACGGGTGGGGCGGCCTGCCTATGCCCAGCTCCACGGCGCTACTTGCTGGAGGCTGCTGCGGATGCGGCGCAGGAGCTGCGGCCGGTGGACGGGTGAAGGCAGCAGCTGCCGGCCGGGGCAGGGTGCGGCAAACCGCTTCAGTCTGCTTCTGTGCAGCCGAGAGCTGCTGGGTCAAGCTCTCGACCACTTCGCCGAAGAGGCCGGTCTGGGACACAGGGGCATTAAGGAACTGAACTTTGTCGGTGTCCCTCATATCAACCAGACACAGCCAGAAATGGCGCTCCTGGACCACAAGTGTGGACATCGCACGACCCAGAGAACTCGCGGTGACCTTTGTCGCTCGGAGTGTGAGGTCGGTAGCGGTTCGGAGCTCTTTCAGAAACTGAGCCTGGCCCGCAACGCCGAGATGGTCATCTTCCCTCAATGGGAACACCACCTCAGCATGTTTAATGCCCAGACACGTGAGGCAGCAATCGTGTCCATCACCTGGCACCAGGTAACGACCGCATCCAGAAACACACGGGTGAAATGGCATCTTTAAAAAGATGATCCGTCGTCTTTACAAAGACGCACCCACTTATTGTACTTGGGCTGTTGTACTATTGTACTTATTGAGAAATGGGCTCTTTTATGGAAATGCTCTTTTACATGCTGAGACAGGGGAAATGGCCGCTTGCAGCATGACGGGGGTAGTGCAGCCTGAAGTGCGCAACCCACTCGACACAGGAACGACCACTGCTGAAGCACCGTCCGCCAACACAAAAAGCTCCCGAGAGCAGAAAAAAATATAGTAGCAACATTTTAGGTTTCAAATTTAAATTTGCAGTAAAGAAATTTACTGTTAACCAATTAACAGATTTTTTACCATAGAAATTTTACAGTCTTTTACCTTTAAAATAATTTTTTACAGTGTTGAGAGCTGAATAAATGTATTGAACTCTGACCTCTCTCTCTTTCTCTCTCTTTCTCTCTCTGTCTCTCTTGTGTGAGCAGAAGGAGTTTCGTATCCCGGCGGATCAGGGCATCGCTGGTCATGTCGCCACCACTGGGAAACGACCGCATCCAGAAACACACGGGTGAAATGGCATCTTTAAAAAGATGATCCGTCGTCTTTACAAAGACGCACCCACTTATTGTACTTGGGCTATTGTACTATTGTACTTATTGAGAAATGGGCTCTTTTATGGAAATGCTCTTTTACGTGCTGAGACAGGGGAAATGGTCGCTTGCAGCACGACAGGGGGTAGTGCAGCCTGAAGTGCGCAACCCACTCGACACAGGAACGACCACTGCTGAAGCACCGTCCGTCAACACAAAAAGCTCCCGTGGGCTGTTGTACTATTGTACTTATTGAGAAATGGGCTCTTTTATGGAAATGCTCTTTTACATGCTGAGACAGGGGAAATGGCCGCTTGCAGCATGACGGGGGTAGTGCAGCCTGAAGTGCGCAACCCACTCGACACAGGAACGACCACTGCTGAAGCACCGTCCGCCAACACAAAAAGCTCCCGAGAGCAGAAAAAAATATAGTAGCAACATTTTAGGTTTCAAATTTAAATTTGCAGTAAAGAAATTTACTGTTAACCAATTAACAGATTTTTTACCATAGAAATTTTACAGTCTTTTACCTTTAAAATAATTTTTTACAGTGTTGAGAGCTGAATAAATGTATTGAACTCTGACCTCTCTCTCTTTCTCTCTCTTTCTCTCTCTGTCTCTCTTGTGTGAGCAGAAGGAGTTTCGTATCCCGGCGGATCAGGGCATCGCTGGTCATGTCGCCACCACTGGGAAAATCCTCAACATCAAGGATGCGTATTCCCACCCTCTGTTTTACCGCGGTGTGGACGACAGCACGGGCTTCAGGACGAGAAACATCCTCTGCTTCCCCATCAAAGATGAGAACGAAGGTCAGACACGTCAATCCTGGAGGCTGTCCCTGTGGAAAACCATAGGAAATAAATAAAATCTATACAGATTAAATCTTTATAAAATATATAAACATTTGCAAAAGATTATTTTGTCATTACTGTGCCGCTCTGGTCAAGTTCAGACATCTATAACCTTATTTATTTTAATTTAATTATTTACACAACCACAAAGAAAATGAACAGGAAATAAATGGAAGAATGGAAAATTTAAGGGGAAAATGTTTTTATTTTTTAGACCTAGAAATAAATAAAATCTTTAGAAATGTTAAAATATGTAACATTGAAACATTAAGAAAGTGTATCAACAGTTTTTAAACGTAATATGTTACAAATGTATCCAAAATGATGTCACTTCCTGTAGGGTGGTGTCATTCAGGAATTGACTTCTGTTAGTTTTTACAAAAACAAGGCGAAAAGTGATGTTAGCAAAATTAAAAATACATCCTTATTCCCCAAAAATGTGTGGATTACACTTTAATCCAAAACCATTTTCACTCAGTAATTTGTCCTCAATTTCTAGTAAATTTCACAAAGAATTACAAAGAAACCGCAGGTAACATACCGAATTAAACATGAAAGACTGAAATAGTGTTTTCATGTAAAATGTATTCCAGTAATCTTTATATGTGGCCATGGACCACAAAACCAGTCAAATTGAGATGTATACATCATCTGGAAGCTGAATAAATAATCTTTCCATTGATGTATGGTTTGTTAGGATAGGACAATATTTGAAAATCTGGAATCTGAGGGTGCAAAAAAATCGAAATATTGAGAAAATCATCTTTAAAGTTGTTCAAATGAAGTTCTTAGCAATGCATATTACTAATCAAACATTAAGTTTTGATATATTTACGGTAGGACATTTACTAAATATCTTCATGGAACATGATCTTAATATCCTAATGATTTTTGGCATTAAAGAAAAAACTATAATTTTGACCCATACAATGTATTGTTGGCTATTGCTACAAATATCCCCCAGCGACTTAACACTGCTTCTGTGCTCCAGGGACACATATTATTTACAACCTAAAAAAAAATAGAAATAAAATAAAATATTTACAGTGTAGTGAAACCTGCTGGAGATTTATGTTACCAAAGCAGTGAAGATTCAGTGAAGAGAAACATTAGAGGCCTGAGTTTTAGAGAGAATGAACTCAAAGTTAAATGTGTGTCCTTGAGGGTGTTGTCTTCGTGCGTGTGTGTGTTTGCCGTTCTTCTCACAAAGATGTTGAGGGCAATCAGAGACTTTTGAGTCAAAGCGATGTTGACGTGCATCAACCGCAGACGCGAGTACAGAAACCCACGAGAACATCTGACTGATCTGACCTCAGTCTGTTTTCTCATCAGAGGTGATCGGCGTGGCAGAACTGGTGAATAAAACCAACGGCCCGTGGTTCAATCGTTTCGATGAGGATCTGGCAACCGCGTTCTCCATCTACTGCGGCATCAGCATCGCTCATGTAAGACTTTCTACAGCATCCCTCGATCACTCAACACAATATCACAATGACAAAAACATATACACTTAAAAAAAAATTATTATATTTTATATAAATTATAAAATATAAATTTTATGTAACAGTTTCAATAACTTTTACAAGTCTGTAGAAAACTCAATTAAAAATGTGATATATATATATACACACATATGTATATTTTTATTTTATAATTTGTATTCCATCTTGTATATATAGTCTTATTTTATCATTTATATTCTATTATATAGTATATAATGTAATAAAAAAATCTAAATTGTATATACATTTTATGTAACAGTTGCAATATTTTTGACAAGTCTGTAGAAAGCTTACAAATATTTTTTATTTATAAGTTTATATATAAACACACTAGCGCTCAAAAGTTTGGGATCAGTAAGACTGTAATGTTTTTAAAGAAGCCTCTTCTGCTCATCACGGCTGCATTTATTCGATCAAAAATACAGAAAAAAACTGTAATCTTGCTAAATGTTATTACAATATCATTTATATTCTATTATATAGTATATAATGTAATAAAAAAATCTAAATTGTATATACATTTTATGTAACAGTTGCAATATTTTTGACAAGTCTGTAGAAAGCTTAAAAATATTTTTTATTTATACGTTTATATATAAACACACTAGCGCTCAAAAGTTTGGGGTCAGAAAAAGAAGTGTCTTCTGCTCATCAAAGCTGCATTTATTTGATCAAAAATACAGAAAAAAACTGTAATCTTGCTAAATGTTATTACAATACAAAATAATGGTTTCTATTTTAATATCCTTTAAAATATAATTTATTTCTGTGATGCAAAGCTGAATTTCCATCATCATTACTCCAGTATAAAGCGTCACATGATCTTCAGAAATCATTCTAATATGCTGATTTATTATCAGAGCTGTGATTTTTTTTTTCAGGATTCTTTGATGAATAAAAAGTTAAAAAGAAGAGCATTTATTCCAAATAGAAATCTTTTCTAACAATATTAATGTTTGCTTAACAATTGAACACATCCTTGCTGAATAAAAGTTTTAATTTCTTTCAAAAAAAAGAAAGAATATAAATGTACTGACCCCAAACATTTGAACGGAAGTGTGTATTGTTAGAAAAGATTTCTATTTGGAATAAATGCTCTTCTTTTTAACTTTTTATTCATCAAAGAATCCTGAAAAAAAAAATCACAGCTCTGATAATAAATCAGCATATAATGATGCTGAAAATACAGGAATAAATTAGATTTTAATGTATATTAAAATAGAAAAACATTATTTTACATCATTATAATACTTCACAATATTACATTTTTTTCCTGTATTTTTGATCAAATAAATGCAGCCTTGATGAGCAGAAGAGACTCCTTTAAAAACATAAATCGTTCTGATCACAAACGTTTGACCGGTAGTGTGTATGAATGTATAATTTAGGGATGCATGATATTGACTTTTTGCCGATATGCCGATTTTTGTCCGATTGCCGATACCGATATATTTCCTTTTGTTTGGAAACAGCACCAGTTCTCGCCTGTACAGAGCTTATAAACAAACTATTTTTAAGTTTGGTTTGTTTTTAACAAAAACTTACTTGTTAGAATTAAATAAACAATAATGAAGTTCTTTTATAATGAGAGTACACTGAAAGCTTTGAAAAATAACTATAAATCAATCGCTGCATTTTGTTTTTGCAGACAGATGCAAAGGGAACCTTAACATTTAGTTTGAAGATTTAACATTTGCGGACACATCATTCTAAACGTGCATTCTCCAGTTAAATGCGGCGATCCAAAACAGTGAATCTAATCAACGTTACACTAAAAGTTTGCTTTAATGAACACAAATCTAAGCTATTCGTCTAATCGGAAAGGCATATCGGCATAATTTTTCATATCGGGCCAATGCCGATATTTACATTTGAAGCCATTATTGGACGATTCTAATAACGTTCCGAAAATATTGTGCATCCCTAGTATATTTATATTTTATGATTTATACTCTCTTCCACTGATTTATACAGCTCATTAATATAACTTTAGCTAATACATTTAATACATTTTTTACTATTAAATTATGCAATTTATAAAATTTTGTACTACTAATTAATTCAGTTTTGCTATTTTGTGCTACGTATATAATTTTAGACAAAAAGTTGTGATCTAAAGAATTAAAATGTCAAGTAAAAAGTAATTTAATATTCTCCTTACACCTTGAGCTCTTTATTGGACGATCCTAATAATGTTCCGATAATATCGTGCATCCTAGTATATTTATATTTTATGATTTATACTCTCTTCTGTGTATG
>NW_015505793.1:0-8606 GCF_001515645.1 Sinocyclocheilus grahami
ATAAATAATCATGCTCCACCCTATCAAAGGCTTTTTCAAAATCTAAACCAACCATATAACCTTCCTTTTTATTCCCGATCATATAACTTATTTTATCCCTTATATTACTTACCGTATCTGTAATTTCCCTCCCTATGATTGAATACACCTGATTCGTTGTTATTATTCCTGGTAAGACCTTCTTTAATCGATTTGCCAAAACTTTAGCTAAGATTTTCAAATCTGTATTTAACATCGATATAGGCCTATAGTTCTTCAAATCTGCTGAATCCCCTCTTTTCTTAAAAATTAAGTTCACCATTCCTACTCTCATCAATTGACTTGCTTCCCCTTTATCATATATTGTCTTATATATTCCTTTTAAAACCGGTATTAAAATGTTCTTAAAAGCTTTATAAAATTCGCTAGTCAATCCATCTGCTCCCGGACTTTTGCCCTTATTCAACTGTGATATTGCTTCCTCTACTTCTTCATCTAAAATGTCCATATCACACATTTCTTTATCCTGCTTAGTTACTTTTGTTTTTACCCTATTTAATAAAAACAACATTTCTTCTTCTTGCGTCCTTTCCCTTTTAAAAAGACATTCATAAAACTCTTTTACACTTCCCAATATCTCTTTAATTCCCTTCACTCTACTTCCATCTTGTTTTAAAACCTCCTTTATTGCAGTGGCGGGCCGTGCATTTTACACCTAGGCCTTCAGTGGCGTCCTACATGAATGAATCCATCTCTTCATACCATCATAATGATGCCACCCTCTATAGAAACCATAAATATTACACAGTAATGCAGTATAACAGGGCACTACATAACAGACAGGTATCTTATGTAGCAAGAATGAACGCCATTACTAAAGAAAGAAACCCAATTAACAATTGCGCAACACATCATCTGTAGCTGAAGCATTAACCTAACAAAATGACACAAATACAGTCCATCCGATGTTCTTACAGACATTTATTCACCCAAACGCATTTATACCTTACTGATAGCATTGGTATAAAACAAATAAGGTGATTACATGTGTTTTAAAATTGACCTAACAATTTAATGTTCTCTTACTGATATTCAGATATTCTTATGGAAACTTAAACCTGGCTTTATATCTCGCAAATAACATCAGTATACAACGCATCAAGCGATAAAAGAGTCAAAAATGAAAATTAACCAACCATACTCTAGTGGTTTTTCATCTTCACGAGTCTTTCACAGAGCCGGTGCCGAGGAGGCGTGTGCTTGTTTTTCGCAGTCATTAGGAATACTGTTTTTAGATTGACTAAATATAGTAGGCAAATATTTTTTCAAAATGCACTGAAAATCTAATAAAAGTTTTAATAAAATGATTTACAGTGATGCTGTTTGCTAGCTAGTATGCTGACCATCCAATCCAAGGTCGAGAATATGCTGACATTATCGTTAGCCAGCTAGATGGCCCTGGTGCTGCCAACTCGAAATCTGATTGGTCAAAGCAACGGTTTCATGCCATTGATTTAAGCTAACAGACGCCTGCACTGTTGATTCTGAAGGCCTTAAGGCAGATTTATTTGACCCTGGCAACACGATTGCTGAAATATGATTGGATAAAAGCTCTAATATAAACATACACTGCTGGAAGCAGCGCAACCAAGAGAAAAGCTATGAACTGAAGAGAATAGACTATTGGAAATAATTTAATACACATTCATGGGAAAAATATATAAAAAATAAATCAGTGATTCTAATAGTGTTTAGGCCAGCAGAGAAGGCTTTGCTGGCCCTGACGGCCCACCACTGCTTTATTGTATCAGCCCTTTGTCTGTTTTCCTCTAAACTAAAGAAGAATTTTGTACACCTTTCACCTTCTATTACATATTTTGCCCTACTCCTGATCATAGCGCCTCTACATTTTCCTTCTTCAATCTCCTTTAATCTGTTCTCGTACACTAAAATCGTTTCTATATCCCCTTTCTCTTTTTGTAATTCTTCTTTCAAAACATTTCTAACAATTTGCTCTTCTTTCCTCTTAGTCATTTGTTTCAAACCACTATACCTTATTGAGTATTTTTTAATCTCATACTTTACATTATCCCACCATACCCTTTTATCTTCTTCATACATTCCATTCTCCCTCTCTTTCATTATTATTTCTACTATCTTCATTTTATACCCTTCATCCATTAAAAGGTCATTATTTAAACACCATATTCCCTTTCCTCTCTCTACCCCGATTTCATTCATATGTACCATTAACATACCATGATCACTTAAGGAAGTCATTTTATAATATATCTTATCAATCTTCCTCTCCATGTTCCTTGTGATCAACATAAAATCTATTCTACTTTGCTTCATTTTATCCTTTACCAATTGTCGTCTTGAGAAATCTTTTATACCCTCATTCCTCTCTCTCCATATATCCCATCACCACCGTCGCTTCTTTCAGACAATCTACTCGTTTCTTGATGCTCCTCTGTCCTTCATGATCCATATTTGCTCCATTAGCCTCTCTTGATCCTTTATCTGCTCCATTTCTCCCCAACCGTTCTTCTCACCCTCCTGCCATTGCTAGATCTTTGCCATGTGGTCCGTCCATTGTTCTAACCAAAGTAACACAAACAAAGGCTGGCCTCCAAGCAGATCAACTGCTTGGAGCCTAAACGTGGGCTTTTCCAATCAAAACCAAAACTTCTCCCACAATATAAGAAAAAACAACAACAAATTAAGTACTAAGGCTTAAGAAGAGCCTTTCTCTCCAATCTGAAGTCACACACACCTTCACAATCGCTCTCTAGCGCCCTCAGGGTGGTATGGCCATAAGCGAGAGACAAAGCCACTAAAGAGCTATTTAAAGAAGACACTCCGGCAGCAGCCCTACACGGAGAGAGGCCTGTATTTACATACGTCCCGGGCTGCAGCTGCGAGACAAACAGGCCCCTTTCACCTCTCAAGTGCTCGTGTCTTTTAAAACTTTTTTCCACTAAATATTCCTGCTTCAATCAAAGTTCAGCTCAGTCCACAGCATTTGGGCCATAACGTTGATTAACACAGAAAGTCAACTCAAAAAAAGAAAAAGAAAAAGAAAAATATTTGGCAAGTTTTTGTGGATTTAAAAGCAGAAATGTGAAGCATATCATTTTATGAAAAAAGGAACATTAACATTTGTTCGTATTACTTGCTTTTCTGTGTTCTGAAGAGCTGTTCTATATGATATATACTCAAATATAAAAATAAAGACAAAAACAAAAGCCAGGGGAAAAAAGAAAAGCATTTATATAATGTAAATCCCCGTGAGAACATTTGTATTTATTTATTTGACTTTTCAAGGTTTTTTTATGCCCATCATAGACACAGCTTAGGAATTTTAGTCTACTGCAGAAAAGATTAATAAGCCTTTCACACAAAAATCACGTTAAAAAGCATATTGTTTACATTTCGTGGCTCTATTTTTGAAACTGTGATTACTACTTTTTTAAAAGAGGACGATAGACACGATTCATTTTACTGCTATATCCATTGTCTTCTATTGGATCCAAAACATGACTGACCTTCATAACACTTTACAGTGTTTCACATCCACGTTCTCCAGAGATACAGACCAGTGATGCTGTATATGGAAGGTTTTACTTCTGGGACAAAATTGTCCTCAGAAGTGAGCTAAATCTGATTTTTAAAAAACACTCCCTTTGAATGCCCAGGTATGTCTTCAAAGATAAAAATGATACATACAGGTCTTTATGATGGGCCACAAATGACAGAGGAACCCCTAGCTGGTCCCAACCAGCTCCAACACACACACACACATGTAGTTTACAAATAATCCTGAGGGCCTTGATGAGCTGCCTGATTCGATCAGGTGTGCTTAATTATAGGGTTGAAGCTAAACACTGCAGAACCCTCAAAAACAGAGTTTGGCACCCAAATAGACAAGAGAGAATTGCAGGGTGTTTTGGGAGCACAATGTGTGCTAGGTTCCCTTTCTTTATATACACAGTTGTACAATTTCCAACATTTTTGTGGACAGAAGTTTACAGCATTTTAACAATATTCCACCAAAAATAAATGCTATACAGGATTTAACATATTAAATGCCAAGGGGTTTGAAGATTTGAAAAGAAATGTCATGTCGCTCTTTTGAATCAAAATAGGCCTAAATGACAAAATAATTCAAATTAATAATAAAAATAATAATAATGTAATCAATTAAAAAAATTATTTTATTTAACTTGCACGTTACCATTAAATGACACCAGAGAACCGTGAATATGTGACCTGTTATTAAATTATTGAAAGACTTAAAGTTTTAGGGGTTCAGCTGACAAAAAAAGTGTCTAGTTGAAGTTGAAAAGTGGAAACCCGAGTAAAAAAAACACTCAAATAATCCTGATGGACTTGATGAGCTGCTGGATTCAGTCAGGTGCTTTTAACTAGGGTTGAAGCTAAACTCTGCAGAAACCTCAAGAACTGATGCCGCATTCCATTCAACTCGAAATTTTGATTTTTCCCACCTCCTTGGAAATAACGTCTGGAACAATGGTCCACACTCCAGCCCAGTAGGTGGCGGGATTGCACCTATCGTTTGTTTGCTAATCGCCATAAAACACCAAAAGAAGAAGAACGTCTGGAACACCACTTGAAGTTGGACATCAGAACTGTGAACTCTGGGCAGATCGATCAACCCCAACCTGAGCGAGACGCATCATTTGACGTCACTGCTTCCAATGGAGCCATCGTATGTCAAACTTCAAAACATTAGACATTAAGTTTATAATACGATACCTATATTTTAAGTTGTTTTCAAAACAAACGGCAGCATTTTTGTGTTAATTTATTTTCAGTTTTTGCCATAATTGACACAAAAACACGAAATGCTCTTGTGGCGTCATGACGACATCATATGGTCAATATGTTAACGTAACGTGTGTTTGACTCGAACTCACTGAGGTTGGAAGTGGGACATTTAAACTCCGAGCTTCCTTCTTCCACGTATGTATCGCTGCAGCCCGGAGACCTCCAAGTGGGAGGGACTTAAGCCGCAAGTAGGTTGGGAGACCTCCAAGTGGGAGGGACTTAAGCCGCAAGTAGGTTGGGAGACCTCCAAGTGGGAGGGACTTAAGCCATAAGCGAGAGACAAAGCCACTAAAGAGCTATTTAAAGAAGACACTCCGGCAGCAGCCCTACACGGAGAGAGGCCTGTATTTACATACGTCCCGGGCTGCAGCTGCGAGACAAACAGGCCCCTTTCACCTCTCAAGTGCTCATGTCTTTTAAAACTTTTTTCCACTAAATATTCCTGCTTCAATCAAAGTTCAGCTCAGTCCACAGCATTTGGGCCATAACGTTGATTAACACAGAAAGTCAACTCAAAAAAAGAAAAAGAAAAAGAAAAATATTTGGCAAGTTTTTGTGGATTTAAAAGCAGAAATGTGAAGCATATCATTTTATGAAAAAAGGAACATTAACATTTGTTCGTATTACTTGCTTTTCTGTGTTCTGAAGAGCTGTTCTATATGATATATACTCAAATATAAAAATAAAGACAAAAACAAAAGCCAGGGGAAAAAAGAAAAGCATTTATATAATGTAAATCCCCGTGAGAACATTTGTATTTATTTATTTGACTTTTCAAGGTTTTTTTATGCCCATCATAGACACAGCTTAGGAATTTTAGTCTACTGCAGAAAAGATTAATAAAAAAAATTATTTTATTTAACTTGCACGTTACCATTAAATGACACCAGAGAACCGTGAATATGTGACCTGTTATTAAATTATTGAAAGACTTAAAGTTTTAGGGGTTCAGCTGACAAAAAAGTGTCTAGTTGAAGTTGAAAAGTGGAAACCCGAGTAAAAAAAACACTCAAATAATCCTGATGGACTTGATGAGCTGCTGGATTCAATCAGGTGCGTTTAATTAGGGTCGAAGCTAAACTCTGCAGAAACCTCAAGAACTGATGCTGCATTCCATTCAACTCGAAATTTTGATTTTTCCCACCTCCTTGGAAACAACGTCTGGAACAATGGTCCACACTCCAGCCCAGTAGGTGGCGGGATTGCACCTATCGTTTGTTTGCTAATCGCCATAAAACACCAAAAGAAGAAGAACGTCTGGAACACCACTTGAAGTTGGACATCAGAACTATGAACTCTGGGCAGATCGATCAACCCCAACCTGAGCGAGACGAGTCATTTGACGTAACTGCTTCCAATGGAGCCATCGTATGTCAAACTTCAAAACATTAGACATTAAGTTTATAATACGATACCTATATTTTAAGTTGTTTTCAAAACAAACGGCAGCATTTTTGTGTTAATTTATTTTCAGTTTTTGCCATAATTGACACAAAAACACGAAATGCTCTTGTGGCGTCATGACGACATCATATGGTCAATATGTTAACGTAACGTGTGTTTGACTCGAACTCACTGAGGTTGGAAGTGGGACATTTAAATTCCGAGCTTCCCTCTTCCACGTATGTATCGCTGCAGCCCGGAGACCTCCAAGTGGGAGGGACTTAAGCTGCAAGTAGGTTGGGAGACCTCCAAGTGGGAGGGACTTAAGCCGCAAGTAGGTTGGGAGACCTCCAAGTGGGAGGGACTTAAGCCGCAAGTAGGTTGGGAGACCTCCAAGTGGGAGGGACTTAAGCCGCAAGTAGGTTGGGAGACCTCCAAGTGGGAGGGACTTAAGCCGCAAGTAGGTTGGGAGACCTCCAAGTGGGAGGGACTTAAGCCGCAAGTAGGTTGGGAGACCTCCAAGTGGGAGGGACTTAAGCCGCAAGTAGGTTGGGAGACCTCCAAGTGGGAGGGACTTAAGCCGCAAGTAGGTTGGGAGACCTCCAAGTGGGAGGGACTTAAGCCGCAAGTAGGTTGGGAGACCTCCAAGTGGGAGGGACTTAAGCCGCAAGTAGGTTGGGAGACCTCCAAGTGGGAGGGACTTAAGCCGCAAGTAGGTTGGGAGACCTCCAAGTGGGAGGGACTTAAGCCGCAAGTAGGTTGGGAGACCTCCAAGTGGGAGGGACTTAAGCCGCAAGTAGGTTGGGAGACCTCCAAGTGGGAGGGACTTAAGCCGCAAGTAGGTTGGGAGACCTCCAAGTGGGAGGGACTTAAGCCGCAAGTAGGTTGGGAGACCTCCAAGTGGGAGGGATTTACGAGGCGAGCATGCGCACATCAATATAGGGTCATTTTTCTCACACTGTACAACAATAATTACTATTTGTGCATTATTGTAAGTGATAGGTTTAGGTTTGGTTAGGTGTAGACGTTAATAAAACACAAGCTGTGACTCTGTGTCATGTACAAGACATTAAATAAAACAATCAAAAGCCCCAGGAGGTTTGTACAGCCTACTTGGAGCTCAAGTCCCACCCATTTGGGGCTGACCCATCCGTTTGGAGCTGGCTCCGACCTCCGTTTATACCCATCTCCCCTCTTCTGACCTTGTCTGGAACGCAGCATGAGTTTGGCACCCAAATGGGGGTTTGTGAACCCCTGGAGGTTCATGAGAGGATTGCAGGGGGTTTTGGGATCGCAGTGTGTGCTAGGTTCACTTTCTTCATATGACTGTGAATATGTGAATGTTGTTGAATTATTGAAATATTAATTTAAAATTTGAGCGGTTTGGCTGACAAAAACAGTTTGAGAACCACTGGTCTAGTTGAAGTTGAGGAGAGGAGCATCAGTTACTGAAAAAAAACATTAAGTAGTGCTTAGAGATTTACTGTAGAGGGGGGAAAAGCCTCTCGATCGCCCCCTGGAGGAGAAAGGAAGAATGAGGAGGCTGAGAGAAAAACTGTAAGCAGACAGAAGCCACAGAGAAAACAAAATGAAAGAAAATAAATGAAGCAATGCGTTTAAAATGATAAAGGGAACAATCTACAATCCTGAGCCATGAGGAAGTGCATTAGCTGACGAGTGGAGGAAAGGCAAAAGCTTACAGCACCTGGTATTCCCAGGCGGTTTCCCATCCAAGTACTAACCAGGACCGACCCTGCTTAGCTTCCGAGATCAGATGAGATCGGGCGTGCTTAGGGTGGTATGGCCATAAGCGAGAGACTAAGCCACTAAAGAGCTATTTAAAGAAGACACACCGGCAGCAGCCCTACACGGAGAGGCCTGTATTTACACACGTCCCGGGCTGCAGCTGCGAGACAAACAGGCCCCTTTCACCTCTCAAGTGCTCGTGTCTTTTAAAACTTTTTTCCACTAAATATTCCTGCTTCAATCAAAGTTCAGCTCAGTCCACAGCATTTGGGCCATAACGTTGATTAACACAGAAAGTCAACTCAAAAAAAGAAAAAGAAAAAAAATTGGCAAGTTTTTGAGGATTTAAAAGCAGAAATGTGAAGCATATCATTTTATGAAAAAAGGAACATTAACATTTGTTCGTATTACTTGCTTTTTCTGTGTTCTGAAGAGTTGCTCTATATGATATATACTCAAATATAAAAATAAAGACAAAAACAAAAGCCAGGGGAAAAAAGAAAAGCATTTATATCATGTAAAACCCTGTGAGAAAATTTGTATTTATTTATTTGACTTTTCAAGGTTTTTTTATGCCCATCATAGACACAGCTTAGTAATTTTAGTCTACTGCAGAAAAGATTAATAAGCCTTTCACACAAAAATCA
>NW_015505793.1:10340-13501 GCF_001515645.1 Sinocyclocheilus grahami
GCCGCAAGTAGGTTGGGAGACCTCCAAGTGGGAGGGACTTAAGCCGCAAGTAGGTTGGGAGACCTCCAAGTGGGAGGGACTTAAGCTGCAAGTAGGTTGGGAGACCTCCAAGTGGGAGGGACTTAAGCTGCAAGTAGGTTGGGAGACCTCCAAGTGGGAGGGACTTAAGCTGCAAGTAGGTTGGGAGACCTCCAAGTGGGAGGGACTTAAGCTGCAAGTAGGTTGGGAGACCTCCAAGTGGGAGGGACTTAAGCTGCAAGTAGGTTGGGAGACCTCCAAGTGGGAGGGACTTAAGCTGCAAGTAGGTTGGGAGACCTCCAAGTGGGAGGGACTTAAGCTGCAAGTAGGTTGGGAGACCTCCAAGTGGGAGGGATTTACGAGGCGAGCATGCGCACATCAATATAGGGTCATTTTTCTCACACTGTACAACAATAATTACTATTTGTGCATTATTGTAAGTGATAGGTTTAGGTTTGGTTAGGTGTAGACGTTAATAAAACACAAGCTGTGACTCTGTGTCATGTACAAGACATTAAATAAAACAATCAAAAGCCCCAGGAGGTTTGTACAGCCTACTTGGAGCTCAAGTCCCACCTATTTGGGGCTGACCCATCCGTTTGGAGCTGGCTCCGACCTCCGTTTATACCCATCTCCCCTCTTCTGACCTTGTCTGGAACGCAGCATGAGTTTGGCACCCAAATGGGGGTTTGTGAACCCCTGGAGGTTCATGAGAGGATTGCAGGGGGTTTTGGGATCGCAGTGTGTGCTAGGTTCACTTTCTTCATATGACTGTGAATATGTGAATGTTGTTGAATTATTGAAATATTAATTTAAAATTTGAGCGGTTTGGCTGACAAAAACAGTTTGAGAACCACTGGTCTAGTTGAAGTTGAGGAGAGGAGCATCAGTTACTGAAAAAAAACATTAAGTAGTGCTTAGAGATTTACTGTAGAGGGGGGAAAAGCCTCTCGATCGCCCCCTGGAGGAGAAAGGAAGAATGAGGAGGCTGAGAGAAAAACTGTAAGCAGACAGAAGCCACAGAGAAAACAAAATGAAAGAAAATAAATGAAGCAATGCGTTTAAAATGATAAAGGGAACAATCTACAATCCTGAGCCATGAGGAAGTGCATTAGCTGACGAGTGGAGGAAAGGCAAAAGCTTACAGCACCTGGTATTCCCAGGCGGTTTCCCATCCAAGTACTAACCAGGACCGACCCTGCTTAGCTTCCGAGATCAGATGAGATCGGGCGTGCTTAGGGTGGTATGGCCATAAGCGAGAGACTAAGCCACTAAAGAGCTATTTAAAGAAGACACACCGGCAGCAGCCCTACACGGAGAGGCCTGTATTTACACACGTCCCGGGCTGCAGCTGCGAGACAAACAGGCCCCTTTCACCTCTCAAGTGCTCGTGTCTTTTAAAACTTTTTTCCACTAAATATTCCTGCTTCAATCAAAGTTCAGCTCAGTCCACAGCATTTGGGCCATAACGTTGATTAACACAGAAAGTCAACTCAAAAAAAGAAAAAGAAAAAAAATTGGCAAGTTTTTGAGAATTTAAAAGCAGAAATGTGAAGCATATCATTTTATGAAAAAAGGAACATTAACATTTGTTCGTATTACTTGCTTTTTCTGTGTTCTGAAGAGTTGCTCTATATGATATATACTCAAAAATAAAAATAAAGACAAAAACAAAAACAAAAGCCAGGGGAAAAAAGAAAAGCATTTATATAATGTAAAACCCTGTGAGAAAATGTGTATTTATTTATTTGACTTTTCAAGGTTTTTTTATGCCCATCATAGACACAGCTTAGGAATTTTAGTCTACTGCAGAAAAGATTAATACATTTACATGTTTACGCTGCGTGGCTCTACTTTTGAAACTGTTGAATTACTGATATAGCCTACTGTTTTGCTTTGCTGAAAATCCTAATTTGGTGTTCCTGGGAAAAAAAATGACCAGCCTTTTCACCGCTTGTAAATCTCTCATTATGCTATATTATCTCTAAATCTTTGATTCAATACTTTTGTCAAATTGCCTTCTTTCAGTTTGCACAGGTTTTGCATTTCTTTTGGGAACTGGTCATACACTGATCCAACAGGGTCTGAGCTTATGCACCTCAGTTTTGAATGAAAAATGCTTTTTTTGTGTGCATAATTTTGGCAATGCTCACTCCAAAACTGCATACGTTGTTTCATATAGACTTTTTCCAGTGACAAGCACAATGACATTGTATATGGGGAGGTTTTGTCCCCAGAAGTGAGTTAAATCTGATAAAACCTCCCAGGTACGTCTTCAAAGGTGAAAATGATATATAGATATATATGAAGTAAACAATGTTTTTGTGTTGTTTGATGTGTGTGTTTTGTGTGTCAGGGAGGAGAGATTGGAATTAACATCAACTGGAAGTGTAATCTGGACTATAATGTGACGTACTGTAATCCCAATTACTTCTTCACACGCTTGGATGCTGCTTTTGAGAACAGTGTTGCTTCCAAAGGATATAACTTCAGGTAGCATGCACGTTAACACACATACTCATGCATCATTCTGTCTTTTCTGCAACTGCAACTTCTTTTTGTCTCTTCCAGGTTTGCTAAATACTATCAGTCCGAAGATGGGACCGAGCATCGAACGCTTCATAAAGCTAAAGCCATCCGCTTTGAAATAATTGTGTCTGGCAATGTGGGTAGATTGTATAGCCCTAAATGCTATAAAGCAGCTTATGTGACATACGGACTTGTGAGTGTCTCATTTTGCTTATCTATTTGCAGGCAGGAACGTTTAGTACTGTGCCATTTCTGATTAATTTAGTGGCAGCTTTCACTTCAGTGGGATTGGTAAGACAGTTGTGACACACACATTAATGCTGGCAAAACTGCTGGTTAGGCACATAATATCTAACTGATGTACAGTGGGGCAAAAAAGTATTTAGTCAGCCACCAATTGTGCAAGTTCTCCCACTTAAAAAGATGAGAGAGGCCTGTAATTTTCATCATAGGTATACCTCAACTATGAGAGACAAAATGAGAAAAAAAAATCCAGAAAATCACATTGTAGGATTTTTAAAGAATTAATTGGTAAATTCCTCGGTAAAATAAGTATTTGGTCACCTACAAACAAGCAAGAGTTCTGGCTCTCACAGACCTGTAACTTCTTATTT
>NW_015505793.1:13606-42436 GCF_001515645.1 Sinocyclocheilus grahami
GCAGGCTACAGTGTTCTGTGACATCATCCTTCTCAACTTTCATAAAGGGGCGGACGAGTACAAAGCAAAGAAATTTGAAGAGGTGCCAGAGTTTACTGATGTAAGTATGTAGAGATAAGTAGAGCGATGTCTTATCTTTGTGTCCTCTGTATGACAGGTATTAGGCGTTGTGTCCGAGTCAGCAAACAACAGACTCTATGAGGGAAGCCAGATGTCAATCAAAGCATTGGAAATGACTCGGGGACCTTTTCTTTCGGACGGCAGGACCCGTCAAACTAATGAGACTTTCAAATAATATAGCTACTTCTAGATTTGTGATTATTTGCACTTTCGGTATAGTAATGGTAGTAGTTTGTTTTAAATCTGTGAACCTAGGGCTGGATTTGTTAAAGAGTTTAAATAAAAGCATTCTTCAGTCAACCCCAAACCCTGAGAAAGCACACATCTATACAAATAGCCTACACTACCAGTCAAAAGTCTGTATATGCACCTGATCATTCTTTATTCTTATTTTCTGCATTTTAGAATAATAACCAAGTCATCAAAACTATGAAATAACAGAAATGAGAGTTACATAGTAACCAAAAACATTAACCAATCAAAACATCTTATTTCTTGAGCTTTAAACAGATTTTCCATGTATGCGGGACAGTGTCTCATTTTCTCAAGAAATTCATATCACAATTTACTGTATATTTGTCTACAAAATTTCATTTTAAGTTGCTTCATGTAAAAAGTGAGAGTTTTAATCAAACCTTTGACTGACAGTGTATATACAAACAGTAATTAAGCAGGAGTAAATTAAATTACATATAGAACAGTAAATCATTCATTAAATACTAGATAATCTTTCAGCATGTAAAATGAACAAAGAAAGAAAATAATGATATGTGAGTATATGGATATTCTGTGTGTTTCATGTGAAATATTTGTCTAAATCAGCTTGATTTTCATTCTGTTCACTTTATTTACTTGAACTATGCCCTTGAGATTGTAAGTAATGATATCTTGGAAAATAAATTGCACAACCTCTTATTACATTTTACTTCATTTTTATTTTAAAAATTAATTTAATGTAATGGCATATCAAACTGATGCTGGCATATGGCAGTCTCATTAAAATGATTTGTTTTCAGAATGTAATAATGATCATTTTCTGTGTCGCTCTTGTCTCTGGAAGTACAGTCTCTGTTTATGTGAGCTGCAGAATTTCAGAGGTGGAGTCAGATGTGAAGAGAGTTCAAATTTGTACTTTCCTCTTCTGGATTTTAAAGACACAATCCACTTAGGGAAAGAAGGCCGGGGTGAAGGTTCTTCTTGCCAGTCGTTATCATTTTCTTCATCATCATTATCATCATCAGACTCTGGCCAATAGCTGGGCGGTAAGATGATAACCTCCTCAGAGAATCGAACGTATCGAGTGTCTTCCATCCTCCTCTGGGAGAAGAGGAGAAACAATGACATGATGGATTGTAATTGTGAACACTAATATGATTACAATGGATTCACAATTGATAGAATGTGTTTACAATAGACACATCAGCTGAAAAGAATTGCCATTTGAAAGGACCAGCTGTTGCAGGCCTGTTCATGCTGTGTCTTATTATTCTCATTAAGGATGCATTTATTTGATACAGTAAAAACAGCAACACTGTGAAATATTATTACAATTTAAAATAATCTATTGGAAATAATACACTAAAAAATGCTGGGTTATTTCAACCCAACTTTGGGTCAAATATGGACTAACCCAACTTTTGGGTTAAAATTATAATTGAAAAATTTAACCCAACAGCTGGGTTAGTCCATATTTGACCCAAAGTTGGGTTGAAATAACCCAGCATTTTTTAGAGTGTATATTAGTTATTTACATAAAATGTAATTTATTACTGTGATCAAAACTGAATTTTCAGCATCATTACTCCAGTTTTCAGTGTCACATGATCCTTCAGAAATCATTCTAATATGCTGATTTGCTGCTTAAGAAGCTTTCTTATTATCGTCAGTGTTAAAAACAGCTGTTAATATTTTTGTGGAAACTGTACTACATTTTTAAGGATTCTTTGATCAATACAAAGTTCAAAAGAACATCATCTATTTGAAAAAGAAATATTTTGTAATATTATAATTACTGACTCCAAATCTTTGAATGGTGGTGTACAAGCTAAAATTAATAAGGATGGCCCTCATATCAGTAAGTTTCTTACGTCACACATTAATCACACAATATGACCTACAGTATCTGTCCGAAAAATATTTTTTGTAGGCGCCTTGTTCACACGACAAGCTGAAAATTCAGCACCCCCCAACAGTTAATTCAACAAAGGCACTAAAACCACAAGCATCTTAACATAGTAACACATGTGCCTCTGTAGTAACAAACTCCCTTTATGTTCAAACCCAAAAACCAAAACCTGATCTTAATATTGATAAGTCAGTTGATATATCAGTTAAAAACTGGTTTATCAGAATGCACATTAGCTTCTGACATATAGTACAGCCTACCTTTTTGATCACAGTCTCCAAAGTTTCAGAAGACTCTGAGTCTTGAGAGATGGAGTCCAGGAGCGAGTTGAGGGAAGTTGCGGCTGAAGGGTTTGAAGGCTGTGCCTCGTCCTCCATGTCTTGTGTTGTGTGCTCAAACGATGCCCTCCTTTTCGTCCAGTGCTCTCTTTTTCGGCTCAGAGATCCGTGGGATGTTAAGGACAATCTTTTCATTGACTGAGAGAAAAGGAGGAAACAAGAAATAATATTTTTAATACTAATAACACAAGAAAAAAAGTATTGTTTCTGCTTATAATGCTTATACTCTCACATTAACATTTGAAACGTCAAGGAGGGGAATAAAATCCTTCGTCCCACCTTCTGGCTGGTTATGACTGGGGCTGGACACTTGATTAGACGTCGGCTGTTGATCACTATGCTCAGTTGCCTTTGATTCATTCGGATCAAGCTGGGAAAACTGTGATTGTCCATTTGATTGCTCACTGTTGTGAGATTTGTTGGGGTTCAGATTGATGTTTTGTGACTGATCTATAAACGGGTCAGAAGTTTGTAGTGGATTTGTGGGGAGATCAGTAATACTCATTTGGGACGTCTCGGTCTGTTTATCGGAGGCCATGTCTTGTGCAAAGCTCTCTAGGTGTGGCGGTTGTGTCCAACCTAAATGGGAATCGGTTGGGTCTTTATGAGTCCATTTACTTGGCAATTCTTCTTCATGTGATTGGTTATTAGTATTTGGTAACTCGTTTGATTGCTCCGGTTTGCCGCAGTTAACTGAGTGATACCGAGCCCACTCCGTCCCGCTGAAGATCTCCTCCATTAAATTAGAAGTAGTCCCAAAAGAGAACAGACTGTCACTGACAAGAAGGATGAAAGATCATGTAAACAGAATGCCAAATACAACCAATGAAAACCACCTGAACCAGGATGTGGCTTTAATAGTTACAATAGATCATTTTACTCTTTTAGCCCCAAGGGGTCACACATTCTTTCTCGATGAGACAGTTTCACATGAAATTGTATCATATAAAGTATATTTATACAATATATATTTTGTATTGTATAAAGCTCATTCTGATTCTGATTCTGAAATAGAAAGTGATTAATGGATCACACACGTGGAATGATAACTATGTCTGATGCATATTTCTAATGTCATTGGCTGATGTGTTTACCTCATGTAGCTTAGTGAACCAGGGCCATCTTCAGCCAGCGCTGTGTTGATCTCTTCATGATGGATTTCTGTAGTCTCAGTGAGTGCTGTAGGTGTGTCGTTCACATCGATGGGCACCAATAACTAAGAGCAATTACTCTGAATATAAGCATAAAGGACATTCACTTTTAAAATAATTCCAGATTTTACTTGTGCTTGCCCTTAAAGGGTTAGTTCACCCAAAAATGAAAATTCTGTCTTTAATTACTCACCCTTGTGTTGTTCCAAACCCGTAAGACCTTCGTTCATCTTCAGAACACAATTTAAGATATTTTTGATGAAATCTGAGGGCTCTCTGACCCTCCCATAGACAGCAAGGTAACTACCATGTTCAAGGTCAAGAAAAGTACCAAGATGTCGACAAATACATCAGTGGTTCAACTGTAAAGTTACGAAGCTACGAGAAAGCAAAGAAAACAAAAATAACGACTTTATTCCACATTTTCATCTTTACTGCGTCACTTTGGACGCACGTTCACGACAGTACCATGCACCTTGAACGTGGTAGTTACCTTGCTGTCAATGGAGGGTCAGAGAGCCCTCATATTTCATCAAAAATATCTTAAATTGTGTTCCGAAGATGAAGGAAGGTCTTACGGGTTTCGAACAACATGAGGGTGAGTAATTAATGACATAATTTTAATTTTTGGGTGAACTAACCCTTTAAAAAGTCTCAGCCATGATGCCGAATTGTTTGGGTGATTGAATGCTGGCACATTGCTGTAAGGTTGCTAAAGCATTCTCGGTGGTTTTAGCACATTATGGAGTTGCTAGGGCATTGCTAGGTTGCTAAGGCATTCTTGATGTTTTTAGCACATTAGGTGTATTCCGTTTGACTGTAAGTGGACTTCAAAGTGGACTTTGCTATCTTAAGTGAGATTCCAGTCTGAAGGGAGCGAACATGTTTAGTTTGAAGGGCACTGTGAACGGCATAGGGAATAAGTGTACATCGATACATCACTTCACAGGAAGTGGAGAAGGAAATTTACCCACCAGTCATTGCGCATCAGTCCAGTACTTAAAGACGTTTGATGTTTAAAACAAAGGCAATGTGGCACTATTATTGAGTTTAATTAGTCCCATGTGCGATTTGTAAGCGTACACCAACGTGCCAAACAGATTTTTTTGGGGAGGATCATGCATTCGGTCATTCCATTAATAGTCTTGATCTTTACATGAGGCTAATTTAATATTTTTGCAGTGCTTGGCTCACTGTATCAATATTGATGTAATTAAGCACCACTAATAGACAAAGAACTTGTCCCAAACTGGCTTGACTGACTCCAATACTCACTTGTACTTCACTCTGCACTTGTCTTTCTCCATCATCTCTTTGTCTGGTCAGTGTGTTTCTGTGTCTCTCTCTCCATCTCTCTTTCACATTCTGAGCCCACCTTTTAGCCTCCCCCCACTTCTTTCTACTTGTCTTTGGCGTATTTCCTGATTGCTCATGAAATCTGGTGCTTTCATTTTTCTCATTCACAGTACGCCAACTCCATGTGCCACTTTGACCTCTGACCTCTGTTTTTTGAGGACTGAAGATGTTGTTGTTAGCGTTGGAGCTAAAAGATCAGGGGGGTTTTGGAAGGATTCTGTTTTGTATAAAGGTGGCACATTTGAGCTGGTCTCCCCTTCCAAAGAAAAATGTTGCTTCTTCTCCGGCATCTGATCGTCTCCAACCCAGGAAGTGACATCACCCGTCCTCTCTGATGTGAAGCGCTTGTGTTCCCCCCAAATCAATGGTGGACGTTTAGGTCTACCAGAGAATCCTGCGTTGTGCTTACTGATCTTCCTGACAGGTTGTTTAGGAACAGAAGTCAATGCATCCTCAAAATGAGAAGACTGTTGAGTCCAAGGTTTCTCCCATTTATTCCAGACTGAGGCGCGTCCATCCTGCTTTTTACTGTTGGAAGAAAACCCAAACTGATCAATTGTTGTTTTAGATGAATCTTCCACTGGTTCAGCATTACATTCTCCAGACGGACTGCATGTTTGCATATCAGTGACTGAGCTACTGTTGGTCAGTCGTACATATATTCAGTCGTAATTTGTGAAGCATAGATTCCAGTAGGGCATGAGAGTCTGAGACAGGGTCCAACTTCGCCATTGGACTCTATGGTACCACATGCGCACACATGAGTAGAGACAACTCAGATATTGGGTAAGTGTAAGCATTCAAGCAGACTCGCTCTAGACGCTCAACTTTCACCCATGATAGTTACTGGTAGAGCTGTACAGTCCCATAGATCCTTCATTTATGTCATCATGTTAGTCCACAGAAGTATTTATGTCCATCAGTCATTCAGATCCTCTTTGTTTTCCATCCGTCCAAACTATTTGATCCTTTCCCGATTTCTGAGTGTTGCAAAAGGAAGGAGTGTCATAAAGAATAGTGCAAAAGCCAGAAAGAGGTGTGTCCAACACCCAGATGGACAGGTAAGAAAAGTGTGTCAGGATGAAACATTTTGTATTTTTGTCACTCCCTCTGACCAGCCGCTAAATGGCTGAGACACTGTGTCTTCTTGAGAACATTTCGACATCTTAATATGAAGTCACTGCTTCAGAAAGTTGAGTAATTTCATTTTATTGGTCACTCATTTTCTTTTAAGCAGCCAATGAACTGCAATTCTCTAATGCAAAATCACTTGTTGTAGTACACTAATGAAGTGTAGTAATTATGGTATTATTTAGGTGGATTACTCTAGATTTATATTCATATTTATATAATATGAAGTAAAATACAATGAAGTGCAGTTACAATGAAATAATTATGGTAATGTGAAATCAGACATTAGATTAATGATGTAAAATGATGTTCCCTTTTGAGTTAATTACTTTAAATAGTTTAATGACAGATTGATGGTGTTGTATCAAACAATATTGTTAACTTCCACTAAAATACACACTATTACCTAAAAAAATTCAATTTTATATATGCAACAGTGTAATTTGCCAGAAAAGTCTAAGCTCCTCTTCTTAATGTGTTTTTTTTTTTTTGAACGGGTGTTATCGTGAAAGTGAGAATGCGGCATACTATTATTATATTACTATACATTTTACGGTTTAACATAGGCAATATAAATCGTGAGGTGGTGCTGCTGTCACGGGAATTGTATTATGATTAACATTGTCGTTATGTCATTTAACTTTAAGTGGACCTGTTGCTCATATTTAACCTCTTTCCTAACACATGTGTATGCTGTTCGTTTCATGTACTGTAGGTAACCTTTTGTATGTGGGCGCTTTGTTATGACGCAAATGCTGTATATCCCTAAACGCGAGATCTCGCGCGCTGATTGGCCAGAGCAGAAAACACGCGCCGCGTGTCGGATTCGAAGTAAACAGTGGCGCACACCTGCCAAATTCCTGAATTATCCGCTTATAGCAAGTTTACTTTTGTCTGAATGATGTACCATATGTTACGCGATAACAGATAACAGCTCCTAACGATCAATTTCTTGCGTTATAATGGCCACTGCCGTCATGTGGCCGATTCCGTGGTTTGTCATTAAAGATTCTGCTCCTGGCGCTGGATACTTCATGTAAACTCTGTTTAAAAGGAATATTGTTCACAAGCAAAACGTAATGGATTGTGTTGTAACCGGAGGAAACGTGAAAGGTAATAACTCGTGAGAGTAACTTAATATAAATAAACTTAAGTGGCGCAACGTTAGCGTAACATAGACGTGCAACGTTAAACAGGCTTCGCATGCACTTGTATAAAATGACTTTATGAATAGAAGTATACTGATCCACACTTGTTGTAGTTTTAGCAAAAGCCATACATTCCCTGTCAAGAATCGGAGAGGAGCTGTATCTAGAGCCTGTGGAGGATGGGGTATGTGTTTATGATTGTTTAGCCTGATGTGAGGTGTTGGAATAATGTGTAATATATGATTTTCTATGCTGTGAGGTCATGTGACTTGTGTGTGTCCTGTGTTTTTAGTTGGCCCTACGGTCGGTCAACTCCTCCCGGTCAGCCTTCGCCTGCTTCCTGCTGTCTCCTCTCTTCTTCCAGAGATATCAGGCTGCTTCAGACCAGAGCTTCCGCTGCAAGATGCCCATCAAGGTGACATTTCCTGTTCCTGTTCATTCCATCCCTGCAGTTCCTCTTCATGTCTTTATGAGCTAAATACCTGTCCATTCATCACTAGAATGTGTCCATATATATTATAGTAATTATGGTATTATTTAGGTGGATTACTCTAGATTTATATTCATATTTATATTTATACAATGAAATAATTATGGTAATGTGAAATCAGACATTAGATTAATGATGTAAAATGATGTACCCTTTTGAGTTAATTACTTTAAATAGTTTAATGACAGATTGATGGTGTTGTATCAAACAATATTGTTAACTTCCACTAAAATACACACTATTACCTAAAAAAATTCAATTTTATATATGCAACAGTGTAATTTGCCAGAAAAGTCTAAGCTCCTCTTCTTAATGTGTTTTTTTTTTTTGAACGGGTGTTATTGTGAAAGTGAGAATGCGGCATACTATTATTATATTACTATACATTTTACGGTTTAACATAGGCAATATAAATCGTGAGGTGGTGCTGCTGTCACGGGAATTGTATTATGATTAACATTGTCGTTATGTCATTTAACTTTAAGTGGACCTGTTGCTCATATTTAACCTCTTTCCTAACACATGTTTATGCTGTTCGTTTCATGTACTGTAGGTAACCTTTTGTATGTGGGCGCTTTGTTATGACGCAAATGCTGTATATCCCTAAACGCGAGATCTCGCGCGCTGATTGGCCAGAGCAGAAAACACGCGCCGCGTGTCGGATTCGAAGTAAACAGTGGCGCACACCTGCCAAATTCCTGAATTATCCGCTTATAGCAAGTTTACTTTTGTCTGAATGATGTACCATATGTTACGCGATAACAGATAACAGCTCCTAACGATCAATTTCTTGCGTTATAATGGCCACTGCCGTCATGTGGCCGATTCCGTGGTTTGTCATTAAAGATTCTGCTCCTGGCGCTGGATACTTCATGTAAACTCTGTTTAAAAGGAATATTGTTCACAAGCAAAACGTAATGGATTGTGTTGTAACCGGAGGAAACGTGAAAGGTAATAACTCGTGAGAGTAACTTAATATAAATAAACTTAAGTGGCGCAACGTTAGCGTAACATAGACGTGTAACGTTAAACAGGCTTCGCATGCACTTGTATAAAATTACTTTATGAATAGAAGTATACTGATCCACACTTGTTGTAGTTTTAGCAAAAGCCATACATTCCCTGTCAAGAATCGGAGAGGAGCTGTATCTGGAGCCTGTGGAGGATGGGGTATGTGTTTATGATTGTTTAGCCTGATGTGAGGTGTTGGAATAATGTGTAATATATGATTTTCTATGCTGTGAGGTCATGTGACTTGTGTGTGTCCTGTGTTTTTAGTTGGCCCTACGGTCGGTCAACTCCTCCCGGTCAGCCTTCGCCTGCTTCCTGCTGTCTCCTCTCTTCTTCCAGAGATATCAGGCTGCTTCAGACCAGAGCTTCCGCTGCAAGATGCCCATCAAGGTGACATTTCCTGTTCCTGTTCATTCCATCCCTGCAGTTCCTCTTCATGTCTTTATGAGCTAAATACCTGTCCATTCATCACTAGAATGTGTCCATATATATTAGTAATTTCCTCTTGCATGCACAGTTTTTTCAGGCAGGCTAAAATGTAAAAAGGAAATTCGCAATGTACAGCAAAGTCGTCTTGATGGGAGTGTTTTCCTGCTAGTCTGTCTTTGTCTTGTGTCCTTCAGAGTGTTCAGGCTGTGTTCAAGTCCCTGGCGTCTCTGGAGCGCTCTGTAGAAAAATGCCGTATTCAGTTGAACAGTGAAAAGAGTCGACTGACCATAACTCTGCACTGTAAACATGGTAAAAACACTGTCTGCTGAAAACACTTTTTTTGTTAGTAGGATTAAATGTCAAGTATATTATCATCGCACAGCTCTATATATAAAGTTGGATATGCAAGTGGTCAACTTTGCCTGCTTGTAGGCCTGTCACGATAACAACTTTTTGCTGTGCGATATATTGCCCTAGAAATAATTGCGATAAACGATATTATTGTCATTTTAAAGACCATTTTATGCCACTGAATATAAAATCATAGTGTAACAGCATAATAATGCAAGAAGGCCTACACACTTCCAAATGACAACAAAATTAAGAATATTTAGGTCATGGAAATGAAGTATCAAAATATTAGATACCTTAAAAAACCTGAATAAATAGTAAATAAACATTTTCTAACAAAAAGTGCAAAGTAACAAGTAGAAAAAAAGAAAAATGCACAAAGAACTTGTATGCAGATTTTTCCATCTACAGATTTTTCCCTGACCTTCTTTTCTCTGTAAATTAAGGGTGCACACTATTCCTGAAAAACACAATCACTACTTAGCAGTCAGATGTCCGTATGCACAAAGACACAGATCCCTAAACAAGGCCATATGTGCAGATGCAACTTGTTTTGTAGAAGCATTTTTTTAATTTGAACTAGCACCTCATGACTACACCACGTTATGTACGAGAAGCTGTAAAAGACACAAGCGCAAGTGGAATGTACTAAACATGGGGACATTAATTTTTAAGTAAATATAATGGGCGATATATTGCGTCACCAAACGTTATTGAGGTCATGTACATATATTGCGCGATAAATTGATATATTGATTATTGCGACAGGCCTACCTGATTGCATACATACAGCATACTCACATAAAGCGAGACAATCTCAAATGCTTTATTGTTTATATCGTCACGGAGTGTAACTATATTATCGGCCAGTTCTAATCTGCTAAATGAGATTATGAGGAATGAACATAGTATAAATATTAACAAACATTGTGATTTTTTGTAAAGCTGCTTTGAAGTGAGTATTATGAAAAGTGTTATACAAATTAAAATTGACTTCATTGACCTTTATTATGGCATGGTAATCAGTCAGTAATACATTTTTTCTTCTAAATAAACTCAAAATATTGCATAGAAATGGCTTATTTTACAGTATGATCACCTAAACTGTGTGTGTTTGTTACAGGGCTCTTGAAAACCCACAATTTGTCCTTTCAGGACTGTGAGAGTCTGCAGGCCGTGTTTGATAAAGAGAGCTGTGCAAACGTGCTACAGGCTCAACCCAGGTTTACATTCATTTTAATACCTCATAACCTCAATATTATCAAGCCATTCGCATTCCCATTCAGAGTCTGTTTAATCATTTTCTGATGTACTTTGATGTCCACTGTAGGTTGATGGTGGACACAGTTCTGCATTTCCCTCCGTCTCTGGACGAGGTGAATCTGTCAGTGAGCAGTGACCGCGTGTGGCTCAGGAACCACGTGGAGGATGATGCAGGTATCAGTCATGTCAGACTATATTCTTATGATATGCATGAAACGAATCAAGTCAAAGTTTTTTCCTCTCTCAGACTCTCTCAGAGCAATGATGACTGAACTGTGTTTGAGCTCGGAGGAGTTTGATCATTTTGCCGTCGGCACTCAGACCAGCGTCACCTTCTGCCTCAAAGAGCTCAGGGTGAGTGTGTTCTTACACAAACATTCACATATTCACACCTAAAGACAGGCCTTAAAGACAACAAATCTAGCACAATTTGACAAATATCTGAGTGAAACAATATTTAAGCCCCCAACATCCAACTTATTTTTACCCTGAGTGTAGCTATTTGTAACCCGAATGTGTTGAGGCTTCCGGTTTCATCCGCATCCATTTACTTTTATCTGTACAAAACAGCTCGCTATGCTGCTTGATATTGCAAACTGGCATTTCTTATCATATTAGTTTAATGTATTGTCTTAATTATAAACACACTGGTTTTTAGTGCAAATAGTTTGATTGGATCTATATAGGAAGAGTTCATTTGCAAAAACCGATAAACGGCACTTTAAAAAAAAAAAGAAGAGCTGATTGCCGTGCATTATTCTCCACATATAGCGCGATCTGATCCCTAAACACATTTTGTCAAAAAAAGCCAGTTTTGTCCACTTTCAAGGCATCGCGAGTTCACGTTTTACTGCAGAAGCCGACAAGCACCCTTGTTGTTTTTGAACAGAAGCCGATAAGTCCATTTTAGCGAATCAGCGCGCTGTATTCAGGTCAGGTGACAAGGCTACTTTCACCTTGAAAAGACATGCTAGCTGAGAGGAGTTTCGTCAAAGCTAGCTGACTAAAAGTGATCGAGGATGGATCATTTCGACAAATTTGATGAACCTGTGATATCTTCTTCAGGGCGAAAAAGGAAAATAAAAGCTGAAACGTTTTCACGGAAGCTTGCAAAAGCAGCGCGTTACAATGGTGAGGGAAAAGCTGCGTGTAATCACATCCATACAGTTTATGATCACAACAACAACAACGTTTGTCAGGCATCTTCTACATTGTCATCTGAGGAGATTACAAAGACTAAACAAGTGTTTTTTTAAACTCTAAAACATGAAATGTGGAGTTATCTGCTTTTGCTATAAAACAAACTTTTAATATGTAAGAAAAACATACTTTCAATGAAAGTAAAGTAAATTACCTGTATTTGTTTAAGTTATTATTACTTAATCAAAATAACCCAACTGCAGTTTGATTATTACTTGGAATGCGCAATAAAAAAAAAAGTTATTTTGGAGCCAAAAATGTTTTACATTTCCTTAAAGATTTGTAACATTTGTTTAAAATAAAAAAAGGGATTTTTGTTATAGTAAAAACAAAAAATGGGTCAAATTTAATTACATTTTCAGACTTTTCTGTCAAGTAAATTTAAATAAATTACTAGCCAATGGCACTTCTATTGCCAAGGTGTCTGTAGAGGGCACAATCAAGAATGGGTCTTAAACATATTAAATAGATTATTAGCTGTTTTATATATGAATATATTTTAACCTTGATTTTGCTATTAAAATAACCATAGAATGCTATAGCATTAAAACTAATGTTTTTGTCTCTCTGGTTTTCCATCAGGGTTTGCTTGTATTTGCTGAGTCATCTGGTCTTCCAGTCTCTATGTATTTTGATGAGCCAGGCAGGTTAGTTTCTATTTGCTTATGAACTAGCCCAAGTTCACTTTTTGTCCACATAGCTTATTTTAAAATATTTAAAATTGATATGTATGCTACCATGCAAAAGTTTGGATATGCAAATATTTTTGAAAGATGCCTCACCAAGACTGCATTTATTTGATGAGTAAAAACAGTGATATTGTTAAATATTACTAAAATTTAAAATCTGTTCAAATGTAATTAAAAGCTGAATTTTTAGCATCGTTACTCCAGTCTTCAGTGTCACATGATCCTTCAGAAATCATTCTAATATATTGATTTGCTGCTCAAGAAACATTTCTTATTATCATCAGTGTTGAAAACAATCGTGCTGCTTAATATGTTTGTGGAAACTGATTTTTTTTTTTTTTTTTAGGATTCTTTAATGAAATGAAATTTCAAAAGAACTGCATTTATTTGAATCTTTTGTAACATTATAAATGTCTTTACTGTCACTTTTGATCAATTTAATGCATCTTTGCTAAATAAAAGTATGTATTTATTAAAAACAAATCTTATTTACTCCAAACTTTTAAACAGCAGTGTATCTGTGTATACTCACCTGTGTGTGTTTGTGGTTGTGTTTTTAGTCCAGTTATCCTGAGTGTAACAGACAGTGTTCTGGAGGCAAATTTTGTCCTCGCTACACTGTCAGAGGACTCGCATCCAAAGAACCACGTCAACTCTGACACAAAACAGTAAGTAAAAATCATAAAATATGGAATATAATCTTAAAAACTTTATATTGAGTTATATTTGTTACTTTAATACTTTTTCTCCCATAGCCCTGACACAGAACAACCACCAGATGACTTCATGAGCGATGACATGGACTCATTTCTCATCGCCATGGAGACCAGCGAACTACCTGGACCATCACATGCACCCGCATCCCCACCACGACCCTCCAATAACAGAAAGCACTCATTCAGTGAAGAGGAAGCACTTGCAGAAGGACCTCCCAACAAAAAGGTACAATAATTATTTAAATGAATCATTTGTTTAAAAATATAAAACCCAATGCCCAGATCTCACTAATATTCAGTCCCTGCTTTCTTTCATTCCTTTCAGTTTTGTTCGCTTTTCTTCGGTTCAGTTCTGCCCACTCCCTCTCAGTTGCCCAATCAGACGATGCAGAGCCAGGAAGTGCTTGCAAGTGACAGTGAAGATGAAAATCAGACAGAAACATCATAACCGCCCATCGACTGAACTCGGACGTAAAGGATGTGGAAAAAACACTCCCACATCCAACCTCACAAAGACTGCTGAATACATTTACACACAAATCTCCCCCTGATTTTATTTTTCTATGAAAATAATTATGGTTTTAAACCAAGAGATGAAGCAGTGAATATAACAAGCCACATCAAATCATTGCACAAGTCACATTAAAACATCTCACTCCCACTGCGGAATACAAATATGTGATCGAGTCTCTGATTATTTAAAAATATCCGTCAGAAAAAGGGGCAGAGTTTCTCCTGGCGTGAGATGTCTGAGAGTTACTGTTCCCAGGGGACACGGCATTATCAGCACCCTTGCTGCTGAGCACCTGGAAGCTCCTTCCTCTTGTCTGAGGCTTTTTCCTTTCTTTGTCTTTGTCCTTTTCCATTTCCTTCTCTTGTTTCTTTCTGTCTTTCTCTTCTCTTTCTTTTAGCTCTTTCTCTCTCTTTCTCCTCCTCCTCTCTTTCGCTGTCAGCCCCTCCTCTTTATTGCTAAAGTCCTGGATGAGGATTTTGGGGACGGGGGCTTTATTGGTCTCCCCTCGGAGTCGGCGAAACAGACCCAGACGTTTTGGGGTGCCTGCCTTTGTCAGTGAGTTGGACTGAGCGTGTGTGTCTTGTGTTGGTGTGTCTGTTGTCTGTTCTGAATGTGTGTGTTCTTGCTGCTGTGGCTCTTTGAAGGTGTCCTCAGAGAGGATTGTGGGATAGGAAACCCGCGAGCTGGAAGTCCTGCGCACGCAGAGGTGAGCTGGTGGGACGTTTGGGGATTTTGAAGAGAGGGACTCTAACCCTTGGCTGTCTCCTGGTATTGCACATTCACTGTTATGAGGGTTGCCAGTTCCAGCAGTTACATGCTCTCTGCTGGTCTCCGAGTTGTCAGATCTGGTTGTGACATGATCATCTTTGTAATCTGGGTTGCCAGATCCAACAGCAGAATCTACTATATTGTTCTCAGGGTTGCCAGATTCACTTGTAGAAGGCACGTCATTGTGTTCTGGGTTGCTAGATCCAGTGGTCACATGCTCTCTGCTGGTCTCTGAGTTGTCTGATTCATTTGTGACATGCACTTCTTTGTGATCCGGGTTGCCAGATTCAACAGCAGAATCCACTATATTACTCTCTGTGTTGCCAGATCCTGTTGTAACTTGCACATCATTACATTCTGGGTTTTCAACAGGAGAACCAACTATATTGCTCTCTGAATTGTCAGATCCAACAGCAACTTCCATGCCATCGCTTTCTGGTTTTTCAGTGTCAGTGGTAACATCTGTCATTTTGCATTCAGGGTTGCCAGATCCTGTTGTAACGGGCACAGTGTTGTTCTCTGGGTTGCCAGATTCACTTGTAACAGGCACAGTGTTGTTCTCTGGGTTACCAGATTCACTTGTAATAGGCACAGTGTTGTTCTTTGGGTTGCCAGATTCACTTGTAACAGGCACATTGTTGCTCTCTGGGTTGCCAGATTCACTTGTAACAGGCACATTGTTGGTCTCTGGGTTGCCAGATCCAGCAGCAATTTCCATACCATTGCTTTCTAGTTTGCCAGATTCGGCAGTGATGTCTATTGTGTTGCGTTCAGGTTTTCCTGATCCAGGAGCAGCATGTATTTCGTTGCTTTCCGCATAGACAGGTCTACAGATATCATCCTCTACATTGTTTGTGAGCTTGCTTGATTCATCAGTATTGGCTTCACAACATGCTATATTTTCAGTTTCAGGTGATTCATTTACTTCACTACTTTTGTGATTGATCTCACTGATTTCTTTATTACCACATGTGCCAACAGAGTGTGTAGATGCTACTGTTGCATCCTGAGGTTCAAGGATGATGGTGCCATCAGCAGAATCCACTTCACTTTGCTCTGGGTTGCCAGATCCTACTGCATCCTCCACAGTGGGATCTGTTGGACAATGCTCCAACTCTTTAGAAGTAACAGTAGCATCCATGTCATTGTGCTCTTGTTCGCCTGATTGGGATTGCTGTAGTGGATCTGCTGATCCGTCCAGATGCTCTCTTTCACTTTCTTGTTCAGTTTTTAAAGAGGATGACGTTAGCGCTGCTTCAGATGGTTGCACTGTTTCTTTCCAAGCACTATGAGAGTGACTGTCACTCTCTTTTAAGCTTATATCTTGTCTGTCTTCCTCCAATCTCTTGTCATCTTTCTCCTCATACATCTTTAAAGGGTCTAATATCTCTGTGGTCTCCTCAGGGAGAACATCAAACTCTTGCTGAATCCCTTCCTCCTTGTCTGCATCAGGGCGGTTTTCACCAATAGGCTGAGTCTCCTCATCTTCTTCTATAGCTGTGTGTATGAACAAACTGTCTTTTGGCCTTTCCAAATGTTCATGTTCTTCATGTTGATCTCTAGATGTTTGAGACCTCTCTTCCTCCTGGACAACATCTACCTGTATCTCTTTCTCTGGGATATTTTCCTCATTTTCTTCAGTCACTATGATGTTTGGCAGCCTTTCTTCTTCTTGTTTGCAATATTCTGTTCGTATTTCTTCTTCCTGGATGTTGCTGTCTGGTTGTATTTCCTCTTCCTGTTTACTGGAGTCAGTCTGTATGTCTTCTTCCTGTGATGTACTTTCCCCACATGCCTCTAAATTTTTCTCAGTCTCCACAGTCTGTTCATCTTGACACGTCTGTTTGTCTGTATTCTGTTCATTTTTATTTGTTGGTGCTTCTGTGTTCTGATCATCATGAGTTTTGTCTTTTTCTATATTCTGTTCAACCTGATGTCCTTGCATTTCTGTACTCTGTGCATCTTGATTTGTGTCCTTTATATGATGATGTGTCTGTATGCTTTCCTCAACCTCACACCCAGCGGTCCTGTCTTTCTCTTCACCTCGTGTTGTTTCTGAATTATCTTTCTGTTGGTTCAAAGATGTTTCTGTATGCTCTTTCTCAAAGACATCACAGTCAATAGTTGAGGACACCACCACTGAGATGTTGGGATGTGTGCTGTGATCTTTGTGTGTGCAGAGTTCGTCCGCTAGTCTGTCCCTTTTGGCCCTTTGCTCCCCAATGATACCACACACACTCCTCCTCCTCACCTCCTCGTCATCGCTCTCCTCCATCACACTTTGTGAGAATTTTCTACCCCCTCCGTCCCACTCCTCTGTATCCGTCTTGCTGCTCCTCTTTCTCCATTTCTTGCGCAGAACTGAAGGAGAAAGAGAAGAATGTGAGCGCATGAGAGGAAGAGTCAGGCTTCCCTTCGGTCGCTCCTTCTTTTCATGTTCCTTTTGTTTGTCCTGCGCTCTCTCCCATGCCATTCTGTATCCGTGACAGCGCCCTCGCGGGTCAAAGGTCGAGTTTGGTCTCTCTTTTTTCCATTTCTCCAGCTCTTTCTCAGTTTGTTTTTGCAGGTCCGCCCAGGACAGGGACACCGAACATACCTGAGGGTGTAACAGTGGTTTTGAGTAAAGAAGTCCAACAGTTAGCGGAAGCTAGAGATTACAGTTTATACATTTTTAAATATGAGTATTTTTCTTACACACATGCATCGATTTGCTTCAGAAGGCCTTTATTAACCCCCCGGAGCAGTGTGGAGAACTTTTATGATGAATGGATGCACTTTATTGGGTTTCCAAATCTTAACACCCATTCACTGCCATTATAAAGCTTGTTTAATATAACATTATTTAATATAACTCCGACTGTTTTCGTCTGAAAGAAGAAAGCCTTATACACCTAGGATGGCTTGAGGGTGAGTAAATCATGGGGTAATTGTCATTTTTAGGTGAACTATCCCTTTAATGCGTAAAAACAGCAGACGGTCTAAATGTAAATGCATATTCATGACAGTAGGTCGCAGTTTTGGACAGTTACCCCTGTTCACAGGAGAAGAAAGAAGTCAAACAGTATTTAAATATTTTCAAATATTCAGTTTTCAGATTTTTGCATTCACTATGGTGTTTAACAAACAACACCGAATACAAGAGTATAGAGATAAGAGAGCTGGTGTTGTGAGAAATCAGGTCTCTTATCAACTAATAGTTAAACTAAGTACACACACATAACATTAATTTAAAGTATGTATATAAATATAATGTAAGCATTGTAAATACTTACAATGTAGTGCATAATAAAATAAACTGGACAAAAAATTCACTTGATAAAGTTAAACAATATTAAATAATTTAACATTGATCATAACTGAAATATTTACACATTTAACACAAAATTGCATTAAAGATTGTTGTGAATATTGTCATAATTGTGTAAAGCAGATGAGTGTTGGATAGGCTAAGCTCTCAGGCTAACCGGGTATCTGCATGCAATTCATACAGAGATTCATTAGGGTGTGAACAGGCCTTTATTCAGATGAGTTGAAATAATCAGTAATACTACCTCATGGATAAAGGCATCAGCCTGCTCATGTTGAACACGCTGTTTAACACCTCGCAGTCTTTCCAGGGTTTCCATCTGTCCGTCACACTCTTTTCGCAGCCGTCCTTCTCCCAGACAGCGGCGCACCAGCACCACAGCGACCTGAAACAAAACACGCACACCTGCAACACACACAAGCTGTGCTCAATGCATGGACTCCAACAACAGCTCAACATGGCAAGAGGTGTAATAAAGGTGCACAATTTTTTCATAAAACAAAATACAACCAAAGAATGGATGGTACTTTTGACAAATAGGTTCTAAAACTGTATTAGTGGTATTAGTGGCCTAGCAAATGTTTTATTCTGCATAATGCAAGTTGTGCTGTGCTAACCGCCCTGCTGAAATCACATGGCCTGTTTCACACTGTATTCAATAGCAAACGGACACTATCGGACACTTATTGTTGCAGAATAAACAGTGGTAAATGGTGACAAATATTGCAACAGTAGCATCCAGTATCTGAACATTTTTGCATGATTTGCCATCCAAGCCAATAGGTGACAGTATAACGTCTAAGACCACAATCAAACCAACAATTACTTATGGTGTGTTCAAGTCATGTCGGATAGATCGTATTTACGAGTTGAACGCCACCACAAAGTTGTTATTACGAGTGGGGAAACTCGAAATTTTCTTTCCGAGGTGTCAATGAGAAACATGGCGGAATCGATGGATGCAACGTCTGTAGTTGACGGTAAATTTTTGTTTAAATTGATAGTTATAAACTTAAATTGGTCATGTTCTTGTTACGCAATCCAAGTAAAAAAATGCAGACCCTGTTGTATTTTCTTGTAATTTATTAAAAGAAGGTACACCGCCATCTTGTGCCGACTAAACTGACTTGAACGCATCTGACGTCGTAATTACGACTTGTCAACTCAGAAGTACGAACGTCCCAGGAGGACTTGAACGCAGCATTAGTGCATCTTTAAATCATGCAAATATATAGTTCAAAAACAAACCACAGCAGAAAAAGAGATCCCAGACTCTGAGCAGAGTGTCGAAGGGCAGGTGACGGCTGTATAGACACATCAGCCAATCAGTGGCAAACATGAGAGGCTCCACCCCCTGATTCTGTAGGTGTTTGTGTGCGGCAGGACACTGTTTTTTTAACACGCTTGAGAGAACAGCAGCATCGAATAAAACACCTTCCTGAAGAGAAAGAAAAATAAAAGCCTATTTATCATTTTTCACACACATTTAACAGCTGTTTTCATGGTTACTGTAAAGATGCCCTACCAGCAGAGGGCTGTAGTATCCAGGGAGGTAGAGCTCACTAATCTGCGCCAGACACCAGAACGCCTCCTAAAACAAAGCAAACAATTAAGCCATGTTAAGCATCAAGGATACTAGCAAACAAACTATTTCTGCAGTAGCCAGTACATACAATTTCAGCTATAATAACTGGACACCACTCATGGAATTAAATATTTAAGGGGCAGTTCTCCCAAAGATGAAAACTCTGTCGTCATTTACTCACCCTCAAGTGGTTTCAAACCTGTATGACTCTCTTTCTTCTGTTGAACACAAAAGAAGATATTTTGAAGAATGTTGGTAACCAAACAGCTGCAGGTAGCTACTGACTTCCATAGAGTTTTTCTTCTATGGAAGTCAATGGCTACTGGCTACTGTTTGTTTCCCAACATTATTCAAAATATATTCTTTTGTGATTAACATTTCATTTTTGGGTGAACTATGCCTTTAAATAATAGTATTGAGGTCATGTGGCAATAAATGGTAGTAAACTACTGTTTGAAATTGTTTAGCATTGCATAAACTGTTTCACATGCTATTTAAGAAAACGACAGGTAAAAAGTTTCAAGTATGAGATCAGTAACATTTTTTAAAAAGAAATCAATACTTTAATACACCAAGGATGCATTAAATTGATCAAAATAAACAGTAAAGACATTTATAATCTTGCAAAAATTAAATGCTGTTTTTTTCTATTCAAAGAATTCTGAAAAGAAAGGATCACGGTTTCCACAAAAATATCAAGCAGCTGTTTTCAAAATTGATAATAATAATAATCAGAAATGTTTCTTGAGCAGCAAATCATCATATTAGAATGATTTCTGAAGAATCATGTGACACTGAAGACTGGAGTAATGATGCTGAACATTCAGCTTTGATCACAGGAATAAATTACATTTTATAATATATGAAAACAGAAAACAGTAAAATTATTTAAAACTGTAAAAAATATTTACAAATGTTAAATTTACAATTGTAAAAATATTTCACAATATTACTGTTTTTACTTTGACTTATTTCAAAAATGCCCCCAAATGTTTGAATGGTAGTGTACATTATAAATGTATGTTTCACATATTATATGTGACCCTGGATCTCAAAAGCAGTCTTAAGTCACTGGGGTATATTTGTAGCAATAGCCAAAAATACATTGTATGGGTCAAAATTATCGATTTTTCTTTTACGCCAAAAATCATTAGGATATTAAGTAAAGATCATGTTCCATGAAGATATTTTGTAAGTTTCCTACCGTAAATATATCAAAACTTAATTTTTGATTAGTAATATGTATCGCTAAGAACTTCATGTGGACAACTTTAAAGGTGATTTTCTCAGTATTTAGATTTTTTACGGCCTCAGATTCCAGATTTTCAAATAGTTGTATCTCGGCCAAATATTGTCCTATCCTAACAAACCTTTTGTTTTGAGAATTTTTTTGTGGTCCATGGTCACATTTGGTTGTTTAATCTGTAATAGCTCTTTGTTATTTACTGTATTACCAGGTAAATAATCATGACAGAAGCAGTACCTCGGCAGGCATGTTCATCAGAAGGACAGCTGCCACTGGACCCTGTGCCTGACAGTAGCCCTCGTCTGGACGATACTGAGTGTACGCTTTCAGGACCTCCAGCAAGTCCTTCTGACTGCTCATACAGAGACCAGACAGAAGCAGACACCGAATGAGAACGGGAGCTTTATGACTAATGTTGTGAATTATAATGCTGCAGAGCACATTGAAAGGGAAGGGAAAGGCAACAGTACCCATGACCGTCTTTGGACTGGAACATCTCGTGGAAGGGAAATTGTCTGTCTGTGTCTCTTTTGATGATATCGGTCCATCCCTGATGATCTGGAGCTTCAACTAGACGCTAGTGGAAACAGAGGAAACACAGGGCTTATATAAGAGATTATAAAAAAGATGATACAAATATGACCAATCACTTACTTTATAGAGTTCTTGACTTTTTTCTTTTCTATCCTTAGCTCCACAGAGCAGTGGCCAGCCCTTTGCCCTGACGGATGCTGGGATGCCCTTCTGACACTGACCTTTGACCTGAGACAAAGAAAGAGAGCTGAGCGATGCTGTTGACTATCGTAGGACTCATGCTACAAAAGCTGTTTTGACTGCAGATGACTTTTGGACGATTTTTGGAAATGTTAGCATATTGGGTAATACTGGATAAAATATTTAGTTAATAATTACCTTAGCATTAAATATAATAATCCTAAATCTTTTTTTTATGATTGGTCAAGGTACATACAGAGGAATTTGGCACTCATTTGCAGGCTGCAGTATTTGACATTCAACATCCTGTATCATATGTAGGCCGACTGACAATGATATGAGGTCTCACACAATAATCAGCAGACGAATAAAGGCTCAAAGAATCAATCAAGATCATAAACAGCGGAATACATTTATTTTCAAAACTAGTTTGATGATTTTGTATGTCATCACATCAGACAGGAGACTTTATTTCTTTATGGCCAGCTTGAGCCAATGGCAGCTTGTGAAACATCTGAGCAATTTACACATCTCTAATTCATTAACTGATTACAGATTTATGAATTTTCGAGTTCCATAAACAGGCCTCTACAGTTTAGAGCTGTTCAACTTACAAATAATCTGAACGTTATTATTCGTTCTCTTCTCTGTCCCTTGTGAAAAACAAATGTGCTTAATTGTAATTTCAAATCTTGAAAGTATATATTTTTTTAAAAACTACTAGCAGATAATATATTATTAATGAAACAAAAGGCCACATAAGTGTACTTGAAGAGAGTTCACTTTCATGACTTTCTAAACACACTCAAGTAAAACAAGTTAAAGTGCACTTTGATATAATGTCAAATTGAAAGTTTAACTTCAAAGTACATGTCATGTTGTAATAATCTTGTCATGCGTGAAAGACATAGTTTAAATTTATTTTTGATGTGTTGACTAATATACAAAAGGACTGGAATGAAAAAGCACTTGATTATAATTTTTAACTGCAGAGTTATTTGATATTACATTTAAAGTTAATGGCCCGGTTTCACAGACAGTGCTTAGACTAAGCCAGGATTAGGCCATAGTTCAATTAGGACATTTAAGTCATTTTTATAAACATGCTTAGAAAAAAACATTACTGGGGTGCATTTTGAGACAAAACAAAGGCACTGATATATTTTAAGATCAGTCAGTGCAAATTTCTTTCAGTTAAAACAGCTAAGACTTACATTTTAGTCTAGGATTAGGCTTAAGCCTCGTCTGTGAAACCGGGGGATAATATTTTAAATACTACAGTGCAACTTCTTCATTACAAATGTGTAATTAGGAATATATTTAAATACATGACATAAAGGTTTCAATAGAAATTATATTAAAATATATTTTAGTTCATCATAAATGCTTGTCAGTACATTTGGCAGTACACATTAGCTATATTTCAAAGACAACGGAAGTAATTATGAAATTACACATAAATATGTACTCAAGCCCTATTTAAGTGGTCATAAAAGCAGACTATAATTCAGCTAATTGCATTTAATATACATTTAAAATGAAAAATTAATATATAAAATAAAAATGAATGTATATTATTTCCGTAAGTACTTTTTTTCATTAAAGTATGCTCAAGTGTACTTGTATTTCCACAAGGGGTTGGCACAAAATTTCAAATTTTATCATTGCATGACTAAACTTTTTTTTTTGAAGAAATACGTTGCGTGTCCATGCAAATCTTGCCACATCAGAGTTGGCTTGACAGATGCTTTTCCATGTGAATTATACATTCCAACCGATAAATATGAATTTATTTTGTCTTCATGATATTTTCTATCATAGTGCTTAGATATTGCTGGGACTCCATGTTTGAATAAATGTCTGAAGGATATTCTGGTCCCTAGATATGGATGGGGGCCACAAGTCATTATATAAAAAAAATGTGCAAGATGTAGATTTGATTTTATATACAATTTTACACACAAGTATACAATAGCAAGATAGACACACCTTGTTGCTCTTTTTCTCCATCACTTGCTCCCATTGAGTCATGAGGTTGAGCCACTTGGACTCTCGATGTCTCACTAACTCAGGACATGGACCGTCACTGTCAACAACACACACAATCAGCAACACTACACTCACAATACAGCAACATCACCGTCACTGTACAGTCAGCATGAACATACTTTCCACTGAAGCAGAAAATCACACTCCTTTACCCTGCTTCCTAACTCACTCTCACTAAAGCGCGTCCCCATACCAGAGCAAAGCACGAGTGTCACAAGAGGCAAACACGCAAAAAAACAGGAAACCACACTCTGACAGGCTAGAAATCACCATGGCAACATGACAGGATGTTGAGAAGGAGAAAATGAGAGTAAGAAGTGCGGAAGGTGACTGTAACATGGTGAATTATGAATTATCAATATTGGCAATACAGAACTAGAAGCACCTTGACCACAGGTGATATATTTAATTACACACACTGTCAAGAACACTTAAATCAGTTTCCACCCAAACTCTGAGCCAGACATCAACACTGACCTGTCAGTTTCTCCATTCCCTAGAATGAAGCCGAAGCGGTTCGTCTCCATAACCGTGACCTCCGGCCCATGATTCCCCTCCTCATCCTTGCTATGGTCTGATTTAACAGACATCTATGCATGTGTGAGAGAGAAATGCATCCAGAAACATGATGTCATGTTTGATAACGAATGGATTTCTATGTCAGTCTCATTTCTGTTACCAAACAAGTGCCATTTTAAAAGCAAATTCATTTGCATGACACAATATACATGGCACTGTAGATGTATAGCCTGTAGTATGTATTGATTTGGAATTAAACCCTATTTACTAATGCACATTAAGCATCATTAATTATCATTAATACAGTAGAACAACAGAAAAACACAGTCAATTGTGAGATAATGGTCAATAGAGCAAGTTACCTTCACGCTTCTGCCAAACTCAAAGGTGCCGTTGTCCTCTGATGGGAGGGAAGACAACTAAGACAAAGACTTCCGCTGTAAAGTCAGCTAGTGTGTGGTTGTGCATGTGTGTGTATGTGTGTGCGTGTTTGAATAACTTGGCTGGAGAAAAGGCCATGTTGGATCCTCCTTTATGATGAAAATCAAATAGCCCAATGATTTCTTGTGTTAAGCATTATAAGGAACTGAAAGTTCAGTTTCACTAGTGCCCTGTGATGATGACATGCATCAGGTAACGTCACATTAATTGAGACACTACATTGAATACACTTTGCAGGACTAGAGTGAAGGAGGGTGAAGTGGGAAACTTGAGAAATTGTCACTGGCTTTGTTTTAAAATATATTCCAAGTGGCTCATATCACAATATTATTTTAGAAATACATTGCACCATACAGATCAAAAAGGAAGTGTTTCATACAAAACCTCAAATGCTCAAGTGGATTTTGCCCTAAACTGTGGTAAATGTGACTACACCTTTATAGTCAAAGTGGGACCGGTAGTTATTTCAAAAACAACATTCAAATGTAAATTAAAATGTGCAACAATAACGATCTGCTATTTGTTCAGTGCAGTGATACAGTGAAGATGTATTTAGCACAGCTGGAAAAATGTATTGACCAAAATGTATTGATCAGAAACCTACTACTAATTGTTATAAGGGGGTGGAGTTTGCCAGGCATATGGGCCTACTAAGACACCAAGTTGCCCCAAATCACCACTGTGTGTGTGTAATTATTTTTAATGGTTGTTATTCTGAAAGTGAACTTGTTCTTCTGTCGCTTCAAAATAAAGTGTGCAGGGCGTTAACGACACAAAGAACATGATGGATGGAAAGAGGAACTTGTTTAGTGGCCCAAAGTGAAAATGTAAGAAAGTAGTGATGAAGATGTCATCCCCTCAGAGGACCTCAGATGATGCCAACCCTGAAACAACTTACAGAACTACCACATTTTGCTATAAGTTTGATTGCATCATATAATAATTGCTGTTAATAGTGTTCATCGTCTGTTTGATTACGTCTTAAATTGATTTTTCCATACATTTCTACCATATCTACATTAACTGACAGTCACCACTGATAAGCTACCACTAAATATTGTAGAAACTTAATTTGCTGTAAAGTTGCTTTGCAATGATTTGTATCGTGAAAAGCGCTGTACAAATAAACTTGAATTGAATGTGAAAAGAAAAAGAAAGAGTAGCCATACTTATGGTGACCGCATCAGTCAAGATGCTATTTTCTGCCCTCACAGCCATGTAAAGAATGAGATTTGTCTAGATAGTGTATATGAGACTGGTTAAAACTGCATCTCTGCAGTTATTAATTATTCCATTTGTGTGTTTAGAAGCAAATTATGATGTTCAGCCATACTGAGATGTTACTTACCTGGTAGTACTTACCTCGTGAGTTTATTATTTAAACCAACATTCAAAGTGATAAATATTAACAGGTAAATATAAACTGTAACCTCTCTAAAAATGAAGAAATAGTTAATATTTCCAGATTATCATGTTTTCCTTTCAAAACAAACATTTTTTGTGTATTTTCCAAGTCTTTTTAATGTGGTACACAGTAGAGCTGTCAAAATGACTGAAAAACTAAATTCGAATTTTCCACTTAAATATTATCAAAATTCGAATTATATAATAATTCGCATAATTTCAGGGGGGGGGGGAAAGCTTTTGGCATCTCTCCTGAGGCCACAAGAGGGCGCATCGAGTAAACTATTATGCACGTTTCTTCAAAGCATAATAAAATAACATGACTATCTTTGAAAAAAGTGCATAGTGTTTAAAATAATGTTTATAAACCCTATATAATTAATAAAGTTGCTTAAACAATTAGGAAAAAAACAGCACCATGCATGTAAGTATAGTTTAATACAAAGGACCGAAAACCAATCACAAAAGTAGGCTACTTTCTTCATTTAAAAACATGAGATACAGTGGGATGGGGAAAAACCGCCATAAAGTCTTGAGACATTGTTTTTTAAAAGTTGAACTTACATTAATTTTGCATAGCTTTCTAAACATGCCGCTCTCTTGTGTGAGATGCGAGTGCAACGCTGATAGATCTCCCTCTAGAAAATGTGATAAATATGCATTCTCTGTGAACGCCTTGGTTTTAGTTTCGCCGTAAACAACATATTCGCCACACTGATGCCCTCTTTTTTTCCGCTATATATTGAATGAGCAACGTAGCAGCGCCGCATCTAGTGGGTTCAACTGGATAGGCTAACAAAAGCATTAAAATGCAATGACACTTACATTGTCATCGCATTTCGTGCGCCACTAATAAGGCTGCCTGACGGCTGACGCAGACCTAAAATTCGAATGCAACGTTTTTGCATACGGTTCCAGAGCTCATGGCAGCTCCAGTTGTAAAGTTGTAAAGTTGTAACGTTTTTTATTTTATTCGACGAATATTCGAAATTCCAATTTTTTTTTGACAGCCCTAGTACACAGGTGTAATATCTTTATGGCGGAATCACAGCAGTGACAGGAAACTCTTGAGCCTGTGAGAGGATCCTCTGATGCAGCAGTGAGAGGATCCTCTTGGACCAGTGCAGCTTTAGCATAAACCTCTGGGACCAGGGAGGTTGAGAGAGGAGCTCTGGGACTGAAGCAGCCTTTGACACCAGCTTTGTTCCCATCATGAGAGGAAACTTTGTGGTGGACACAACGAGAATCATTGTGACCCAGACAATCAAGCCAGAAACCTCTGGAAAACTTTACAACTGGAGCTGCCATGAGCTCTGGAACCGTAGCGGGTTCTGGGGCAGTAGCAGCAGCGGGAACCTTCAGGCCGGGACCTTTCAAGTGAGGAACCTCTGTGGAGCCTCAGCAGCTTCTGGAGCAGCAGTGACAGGAACCTTTATCACAGCCTTCACAGGGATTTCCTGATCAAAGGCAGCTGAGAAAAAGAGCTCTGTGTCCATGACTGAAACCCCTGATGCATCTGTGGCACAGATCTCTGGGACTCGGACGCCGGTGGCAGGAACCTCTGGAGCGGCAGTGAGAGGAACTTGTGAAGCGGGCTTGACAGGGAACTCTGGGACACTCTGGGTGACTCCATTATTAAAAATATGATTGGATGGTGCAGTACTAAACTAAACTATCTATTTACAACTCACATCCCTCGGCGAGTAGTTCCGCAAGATGCTAAAACTACAGCCTCAGGCCAAGGCGCCAGATGCAACCAAGGTCTGCCAGCCCTGCAAGACGCTAAGGCTGGAGAGATGGAGTCAGCAGCACTCCCAGCGACCACACTGTTGCCTGCTTCCCGTAGTACTCGCCCTTCTCAAAGTACTCAGGAGGGCAGAAATTTGCTGTCCCTGGAGGTAAGTGTGTCACATGTTTAAGTTTGCTTTACTACTTTTCTCACTTTACTCTGACTGAAATGGCAAGATTGGCTTTCATCTTCTGAGAATGTTGTGACTGTATTGTTAATATCTCGCTGTGTCCCGTCTGATTAATACATACTGTAATGGGTTGTGACGAGAGGGGCGGGGCCGAGAGCCGTGGGGAACGGAGCAAGGCCGGTGGAGTAAATGCTAATGCACGACACCTGCGCCACTCACCGGTCTCGAGTCCCACGGAGGAGCTCCGGAAGGATAAAAGGAGGAGTGACGACAGTGTTGGAGGAGAGAGGACCAGGCCTGGACTTTATTTTGTGTTTTGTGTGCGGCAGTCGTCCGTGAGGGGCTGCTGCTTTACTTTCATTTTGTGTTTGTTTATTTTATTAAATTGTTTAAATGTCCGCCGGTTCCCGTCTCCTTCTTCCCGATCTACATACGTTGCTACATTGGTGCCGAAACCCGGGAGGAAGGAGGGACACGCTGCCAGAGATCCCTCGCCGCTGTGGTGAATCCGCGGTGCCATCGAGCATGGCGGAGCAGTCTGCCACCATGGAGGCTCGAGGCGGTGGGCTGGAGTGAGTTGCCGGGGGGGCAGACGAACTCGCTGCCGGCCGCCTGGGCTGTGGAGGGACGGCTGCCATCTGTGAAGGAGCGGAGGAGTCGCCACCGTTCGCCTGAGGCCGGAGCCTGCTGCCACCCACCATGATGGGGAGGAGCAGGGAACGGGGGACTCCTGCCGGCTGCCTGAACCCGGAGGAGTGTCGGGCCGTCCACTGAGGGCTGTCCAGTGCCGCCGTCTGGCATCGCAGAAGAGTTTACTCAGCTGGTGGAGGGCCGAGCGGCAGTGTG